>NC_065451.1:79739405-79886905 GCF_917563875.1 Diabrotica virgifera virgifera
TGAGTCATTTTTAATATCGTATAGTTCAAATTACCCACATACACATTATCTCTCAAATATTATATTACATACATTTTTATTATTGAAAGGTTTGTCTGATAATTAACTATTTTGATGGGAAATAAGCCACAATTAAATTGAAAAATACAAAATATTGAAAATCAAAATGTTTATCTGATGAAAATCGGTCCGGGTTAGCCGGATTTCCGGGTTATCGGGGGCCGACTTATCGGGGTTCCACTGTACTACATTTGAATGACATTTGTTTTGTATACCTATGAATTTAATAAAAGAATAACAAAATATGTCTTTTATTTCTTTCTTAGTCATACTTCTTACCTAAAACCAATCTCAGATAAAAAAACAATAGTATGAAATTTTTATTTTATTTTAAAATCACATACACACACACAAAAGTAACATTTTTTGTTCTTTACTATTCTTAATCGACTTCATCTTCCTCCTCTTCTTCCTCTTCACTAAAAAACCCTTCATCTGGCATTAGAGCATTACAATATTGACCATATCCTAAATCAGTTATGTCCTCACATAATGTATTCAGATTAATATCATTGCTCAGGAACGCAGCACAAACACCTACCGCTTCATCATAATCACATGCTAGATACAACTTTGAACGATCTGACGTTACCTTATACTCATGCCATGCTTCTCTTGATAGGCTCCAAAAAACGTTATACAACTCTGACACTCTATCTCGCACTTCATAATTCTCTACCATTTTTTTGTTGTTACTGCTAACACACAATTCACACATTTCTGCTAATAAACCAAATCCCCCACCACGAGCCTCACCGAGCCTCACCGAACCTCGACGATATGTCCTAGAGAGAAAAAGCATTGAAAAGTCCTAGGAATTCTGGGCCCGATATTTTACATTGAAAAGTACTAGGAATTCTGGGTCCAAAAATTAACATGGAAAAGTCCTAGGAATTCTGGGCCCGATATTTTGGGCCCAGAACCACTATAGCTATACTACTTATATGTTACAAAGATATATGTTAGAATAATATGTTAAAAAGTTTGTATGATGTATTTTGAGAAATGTGTGCCCTGTTTATTTATTATATTAATAAAGAAAATGAAAAAAAAAAACTTAAAATCTAAGTGTTTTAAACAAAAAACTGATGTAAACCTTAACAAAATCAAAACAAAATGTTTAAAACGAAACAACTCATCACAAATGCATATTAATAAATCTTTGTCTTAATCATAAATTTAACTCTTCATCTGAAAGATCTTCGTTGTTAATTTGTTTTTTATACATATTAGAATTATGCTATTTTAAAATATCCTCTCCAAAATTGGCAGAAAAACATGATTGATTTTTTAGATAATTTTTTGTGTGTACGCTACCCACTATCGATGTACTCGAAAGGCGGTTTCTGTGGCTGGTTTTCATAAGATTAACTTGTGAAAATGTGCGTTCCACATTCGCAGATGAATGTGGTAAGGACAGCATATTAAATACAAACTTAGATAGTAGAGGAAACATAAAAGAGTCATCCCCATATTGAATTTTACTAATTTTTGACCAAAATTCCTCTGCATTTATATTGCCAGAAAACTGTTAAAACATCACTACTCCTAAGCAAGCGCCATTCGTTATCTAAACATTGTATTTGATTTTCATTAATTAAATTTGGGAAATGTTTTGCCAAGGGAAGGACACTAGGTGGCTTTTCGTTGATGATTTTTGTAGGATCAATTAACTTCATATTAATTAATATCTCATCATTAAAGTCAAACCTCTTACATATCTGGTTTGCACTTTCTATAAAAAAAATCTAAACATCTTTTCCTTAAAATTAAATTAGAGTCTCTATCTAATGCAAGCAAAGGTATCTTAGCCCCTAAATAAAGTTCTTCGAGCGGTAAGAAATTTGCAGGGTCCCTATAATTAATGGATTTTAAAGGTTGTGTCCCGATAATATCTCTTTTTATAAAGTATTCTAATAAAACCTGATAGCTTGAACTGATAGAGCTATATAAATTGTGTATCTTGGGTTTTTCAGATTGCATTTCTTTATTTAGGTTATTGAAAAGGGGCAAAATAAACTGTAAAAACAGTAAAAATGGTTTTGTCAATTTGTGTTGCAAATCGTTTAAAATATGTTGAGAAGCTAAAACACCTTCAGATACAGCTGCATCGGTGAAAAATAAAATAAGGGCATTATATTGTTCCAAAACTCTGTTTACTGCACTCTCTAGACTTAGCCACCTTGTTTGAGAAGGTTGTAATATTTTATGTATAGGAGTGTCCGTAAATGTTTGAAACTCTTTGAAAGTATCAATACGTTTAGGGCTGTTTGAAAAAAAAATTATATAAATTCCGAACTAAGTCTTCAACACCCCTAGGCAATTTTGAGCAGGTATTTGATGCACATAAACTAAAACTATGGCATATACATTTCAACGTGAACAAGTTTTCCGTTTGAGCTTGTAGTCTTATTTTCAACGAATTGAACCTACCAACCATCACATTGGCACCATCAGAGGTAAAACCAATTAAATTGGTTTGCCATGGTATCCCAGTTGCGTTAAAGAAGTTCACTATTTTGCTGTACAGATCGTCAGCTGTAGCTCCTTGGAGAGGCAACAAGGCAAGAAAACTGTCAGTAATTCTAAAAAACAAAAACATCAGAAATCAAATAAATCTATTTTTTTGTATTTTTTGAAAAAAACAAGAAGATACCAATAAATCTAAAGAAAAGGATATTCAACAGTTGTATTCTACCAGTTATGATCTATGGAATGGAGACGATGACATTTACGGAGATATCAGCCAATAGATTGAGAACGACATAGAGGGCGATAGAACGAGCTATGTTAGGAATATCTCTGAGGGAACATATACAAAATGAGGATGTGCGAAGCAGGACGAAGGTGGAAGATGTAATTGGAAGAACTGTGCAAATGGAACTGGGTAGGACACTTCGCCCGCCAAGGTGGATGGGGAGAAACTGGCACCAAATAGCACAAAGCAGCGAAGAATGGAGAATTCATATGGAGGCTTCTATCCAAGAGTGGATACAAACAGACTGAAGAAGAAACAATGAAATGTCAATTTAGAGGTTAAAAACATATATTATTTGTAATCAGCTAATGAATATATTATTATTAACCTAATAAATTCAACACTTTCAAAATAAAATTTACAGTTGTCAGTAGATAAATCAATCACTGACCATCTATGGCTGTCTTTGTTCAATAGGGCTTTTCATCGATTGTCATTGGTTTCGAGCTTCTATCATATGTTGTGTAATCTGTGTATAATATTAATATACACGGATTATAGGAGATATGACAGAAGCTCGAAACAAATGACTGTGAATGAAAAGTCCTATATATAATGCTGTGTATTGACTGGAGGAGTAATTTTACTGTGTAAAATATAAAAATGCATAGAATCGATATTATCATTTTTGTAAACTTACTTGTCATCTTGGCGGTATCTCGCTATTAAACATAAATGCTTTGTGCAGCCTCTATCAGTCGACTCGTCCACAATCAATGAAAATTTAGTGTTTTGTAAAACGGCACATATGTTGTCCAACTGTTTTTTACCAATTACGTTATTCACTATTGCCGTGCATTTGGTAGGCTTGCAGGTAACTTTTTTTGCCACTTCGGAATCTGGGCACAGTTTTGGAAGAATTTGCACAAAATGGTTTAATATATTATCAGGCAAATTGTGCTCTGACACAAACGCTGCTAGGTACAGTTCTGTCTGTTTTGACGTTTTTTCTAATGTACTCAAAGGTTTCGTGAAGGATCCTAGTGTTTGTTGTCCTTTCATAGTTTTTACCATTTTTTTATGCATCTCGCTAACATTGTGCCTTATAAGCGCTTTTTTTCCAGTAGTTTTCACTGAAATATTTTTTCTACAAGCTTTGCAGTATCCACTTTCGTCTTCCCCTTCCACCAACCAACCTTTGAACTCAGGATCGATTAACCACTTTTTGCTGAATTTCTGGATGTATTTAATTTTTTTACTCCCCGAGGGTCTTTCGCTCCCTGAATCAGAATCGGATTCATGTGCTCTCCTAAAATAAAATGAGTTCTTTTATTTCTAACCATTAATGCTTACGCTCAATTTCACAATGATAACCTAAAGTTTACTTTAACTTATGTTTATTTAGCCTAAAGTGCATTTTAGTGTCACATCTGATTTAATAATGCTTACAGCTCTTTTCATTAGTAAAAGTAAACTTAAGTGTTTAAATTGATAGGATGGTGTAGTTGTTTCATTTTACCTTTGCCCAAATGTCATGATTAATTTTCAAACAAACTAAATCAAAACATTAAATGAAACGGATATTGATGTGTAATATTGATACATACTGTCAGTGATAATAATTAGGAAATGGCTATTATCGTTGGACATATTTTACAAAATTATATTGTACTTTTATATTTGATTATGATAATATATTTAACACAATATAAGTGTATAAAATAAACACAATATAAGTGATACATTCCAAACACAAGAAATGCACTAACTTCACTGTTACTGAATCATAAATTCATAGTAAACAAGGTATCAAAGACATGTCATATTGTTTATCCTAGTTTAACTTATTGTGGTTTCTATGGACAAGCTGCTCAATTTTGCGATAATAGTTTCTGTGAGTAAAAAAGAGACCTAGTATAAAAACTAATTCGTGAATAATTTCATGCATGGCATGGACAAAGATAGAGTGGAAGAAGTATGATTTTTTTGTATAATTGTATAAAGTTTTTGTCTAATTCGAAATATCTTAATATTTTACCATCTATATATTCTTATATCTTTTGTATTTTAAATTGTGTATAAGCTGTTGTTTGTAAAGATACTTAGTTATTAGATAATCATGTCTGTAGCCTAAAATAATTCTGTTCCGTGTTCTGTGAATTTTACTACAAGAGGAGGAGCTTTTTTCATTGAGGAAGTTTCTAAATACAAATATAATATCGAGTGTAAAACCACCAACAAACTAAATTGGAATGAGGTTAGATTTTACTATATGTTATTTTGTTTATATATGCAATAAAAATTATATGGGCTAATTGTGGCTAATTTTAATGCCAAAAATTTTTTGTCATGACACAGGATCAAGTACTGGCCAAGTATTAAAATATTAAGAGCAAAGTAACAAAGAAAGTTAAGATGTATGATTATTTACATAAAGTATACATGAGGCCGTTATTTTTTAACACCCACCTTGCTATTTGATTTACTTTTCAGGAGCAAAAAAAACATTGCAGCCTTCATGTAAATCATATTTTCAGACTATTACATATTTGACCAGCCTTACACCTAAGGGTAGAAAGGCTTAGGACTAAGTAAGTAAGTAAGTACATTTTTGAACCAATACAATATGTTCATTAAAAATAAGTAATAATGGTCATACATTTAAATCTTTTATTGTAAAAACAATTTTTTTCCTCAAAGAGAGAGTTTTGCAAATAAATTAATGACTGAAACTCATTAAACCTTTTTTAAAAGAAAAATATGTTAATTAAACAACAATTATTAAAAAAATGTTTTCAAAAATATCAAAATTCAGTTTAAGTATCTTTTATTCAACAACTAAGACATAACAGGTAAACAAATATAATGATTTTAGTGAAGTTTTCGTTTTTACAAAAATCTTGGTAACTTTAATTTCTTATTCTTTTCACCATAATGCTTATTCAGAAGCTTAGTGGTACTTCAATTGGCTAAATGGATGAAAACGATTTTTTTACACACCTTTAGGCTATGCATTTCTGCTACTTAAGTAATTAATTTCAGATTGAATGAAATTTTATGAAATATAACTCATTTCGCATTGCTTGATTCAAAATGTCAGCATTTATGTATTTATGCTCGTAATACTTATTATGCCATCATAATGACTCGTTTCTTTGATAACAGATATTTTTTTATTTCCTTTTCTATTTATCCGAATACCCTTTTTGACAAACAAGTAGTTTTGCAAATAAACTGTGAATGCAAAGGAGTTATGCAAATAACCAGCAAATTTGTATCTTCTTTTATATGGTAAGGAGGCAATTATGAAAGTTTTTAAACTGAAAACTTGTTTAACTTACCCAAACTAGTGAAAAAAGTTAATTTTGATTTTTTGTTGATTAGAGACTTTTGCAAATGACGGCTTCATAATATGTATCTTTTTTAACAAACTTTCTAAGATCCTAATTGTTGAAGAATATTCGACAACAACAAAAGATGAATTGGACCATATTGAAAATAAGACACCAAAACTTCTTTAGCAACACTTAACAGATATTGAAGATGTAAGAAAAACGAACAGTTGTACTTAAATAGTTCATATTCCAATTAAAAAATTAGAAATAGAATTAACATAAAAACATGCCCAACACATTTTTAAATATAGAGTACAAAAAGTGTTTTAATGTCCTTTATATTCAATTTATAGGTATTCCATAAGTAAATTGAAACTACCTATATAAAAATTTTTAGAACACAGTCACAGTACAGAAATTGCTGAATTAATATATAATATATGTACAATTAAAAAAATGTAAACTACTGAAATTAATCATCCTATTCAGCATCATTTTGAATTTCAAAAATAAAAAAATATTGCAAACAAACTGGAAGCAAGAGGATTAGCAGAATTTTGAGATTAAAATTTTAAAGTGAACTATAATATACTATATGATTATATGATATATTTCAAAATTTCAAATATTTAACTTGAAGTAAGGTTGTAGTTTATGTATGTAGTTGTAGTATTATCGTAATATATTATGAATATTAAAAAAAAAATTTACACCTTACCTCATGTTTGTTTTTGTTACCAAAATCGAAAGAAGTCCAAACCCACAACAACAAGTCACAAGCTCCCAACGCGAAGACGAGCCACGAGGAAATGAAATTGAAATAATTGAAATGTTCCTCTGTTGTCTTTGTACCATGAGGAAACAATTACCACCAAAGATTCCCAAATTCCCCATGACGTTTTTTTGATTTGGGAAATCCAAAATCCAACCTGCCAACGTTTCACCAACCAAGCCAAGGGTCAAACGGAAATGCAACTCTATAAAATCTGTAAGGGACGGCTGTGGCAACGCTAGATGGCGGCTAAAGCATAAAAATAAAAAAAAAATAAAATAGGATACAATTCTGAAAAATTCAAACTTTATACAAAACCGTTCTTGAATCGTTACGCGCATGCGCAATGACGAATAATGCTGCGCAGTAAGTAATACATTTTTCGTTACTGCGCATCCTCGTAATCATTCATTAACGGTTTTGTATCGAGTTGGAACAAAACCAGATGATTTTCAGAATTTCATCACTTCATCAGGAGGTTTAAGGACGCTATTAGTAGATCAGTAGGCGAGGGTCGCCATCAGTAGGTCTCCTGAAATTTCAGGAGGTCTGAGAACACTGCTAGAGAGTCAGAGAGAGCTTCGCAAGCAAACAAGCAAGCAAGCAAGCAATTTGATTCAACCCGACCTGTGGGAGATGTCCACCCTATCGAAAAAGTACATTCGGGTGTAACAATTCATTGGGGCGAGGTGTTTTGACTCGAGTACAAACAGGGATCACCCCCACCTCGCTCCAATGCCCCAGGCCATCCCTTTCCCCCCCAGAGCACGCTGATGCGCGATGAGGGCACAACTATCGTAGCCAAATGCTCTTCACAATGGAATCCTGGGTAATAAGATTCCATGTGGTACCCTAATCGAATGCAAAAAACTAGGCCAGCGTGAAGCGCTCTATGCCTTTATCTTCTTAATTACTTATCCGCGGAACTAAAATTGCTTGCTTGCTTGGGCCCCAAGTCATTGTACCGAGCCCCATTGAGCTCTGTCCAATGACTTGTTGCTCGAGTTGTTTTGGGTGTTTTTTTTTTGGTTTTTTATATTTTTTTGGGGGCTTACGCCTTTTTCTATTTTTCTATTTCTGACTTACCTTAAAGGTCATCGTGGTATTGGACCTACGTGTGTTACGTTTTCTTCGGCACTTGTTTTCGAGCTACGAACCGTTCACTGTTTACACTATTTTATTTATTTATCCCACTTTACAATATTTGTTGCTTTGGACGTTTGTGCTTCCACCGGTGGAAAGCGTCGTACCTTAGCATCTCTCGCAGTATTGGACTTGGATGGTGTTCTAGTTCTGCAAATTTTACCCTGGCCTTGTCTTCATCATCTCCGTGACTCTTACTTGCTGGAGTTCTCTGAAGAGGAATCGCTCGGCAACGTATTTTGGGACTTTGGCAGCTTCTCTTGTTGACAGCTGTTGTTGTGGACCGCCTGTATCTTCTTTTTTGTTGTATTGCACACGTGTCCC
This sequence comes from Diabrotica virgifera virgifera, assembly GCF_917563875.1. Classification (NCBI taxonomy): domain Eukaryota; kingdom Metazoa; phylum Arthropoda; class Insecta; order Coleoptera; family Chrysomelidae; genus Diabrotica; species Diabrotica virgifera. Next base: position 79,747,738 of record NC_065451.1, read on the forward strand.
CATGCGAGAGATGCGTACGTTAATATCGGAAGTATTATGCTATTTATGAGCCTTATTTTAGTCTTCATTCTTAGTTTACTTCTCTTTCCTGTTAGTCCTCTGAGTGTTGCTCTTGTCATGTTGGTTTTTTGGACTGTGGCTTCTACGTGTTTCTTGAAGGTTAAACCTTTGTCCATGATGACTCCTAGATATTTGGCTTCGTCTTTCCACTCGATGGGGGTGTTCTGCACCGTCAGTTGTTCTGAGGGCTGTTGTCTTCCTTTCTTATATAATACCGCTTGTGTTTTCTCGGAGTTGATGGCTATCTTCCATTTTATGCTCCATTCTTCTATGTCTTCTAACGCTGTTTGCAGGTTAGTCACTGCTGTGTCTACATTTCTATGTTTGGCCGCTATCGCTGTGTTGTCTGCATAGAGGCTCATAATGGTACCCGGAGTTCTAGGTACGTCTGCGGTGTATATTGTGTACAGTAGGGGTGACAGGACTTGTCCTATCCGAACCCTGAAGCTCCGGTCGCCCAAGTACGAAGAGATCAGCCTCGTCATCGCCCCGCTGTACCCATACCCTCGCTATGAGTCCCTTATGCCACACTCTGTCGAAAGCCTTGCTTACGTCCAGGAATGCTGCTCCAGTGTACTGCTTATCGTTGAAACCAGCTGCTATGTACTCAGTTAGTCTGAGTACTTGTAGCTCACTGGAGTGCTCTGCTCTGAATCCAAATTGAGCTTCTGGGATTATCTCTAGTCTGTTTGTTTCCGCTTGCAGTCTTCTGAGGATGATTCTTTCCACTATTTTGCTGATCGCTGGGAGTAAGCTGATTGGCCTGTAGTTCTGCGGGAACGTGTGGTTTTTGCCAGGTTTTGGGATCATGATGACATGGTGTAACAAAAAGAGGATCTGATGTGGCAGAATAGATATAGCTTCTAAAGGGGCAGTTACTTAGTTATGGAAGTTTCCTCAAACTAGGCTAGCTGGATATTTAAGAGACTAAACAGTAGGGCTCAGGGGAGGATCAGGCCGTATTTGCACGCCCGAAATAAGACGGTACCTAATGAAGTACTGGAGTGTTAGAAACTAAATTAAAATAAGGAAAGAAATGAAAGGAACTACTGACCGAGAAGATATTATGGAGAATTTATAAGGGCGCCAGGAAAAATTGAATATATTCTTCTCCACGTGACCTATATTGCTGTACCTAACTAATACTATTAAAATGGTAGGATAATAAAACATATAAGTATGTACAACCAACAAATTTAATGAAAAAAAAACCTATAACCCCTATATACAATTTTATACAAAGTAGCTTACCTACCGGACGTACTAGGCTAGTGCGCTCCTGTCGATAACACAGGTTTTACAACATGAAAATATGTAAGAAATTAATTCTATCCAACAGTGTGTACAACTTATGATTAAGGAAGGATACACGATTAGCCGACAATCCCGTATCTGATCGGAGGTGACAATGCCTAACCGATGAAATAAATTTTATTAAATAGGTTATGAAATAAGGTTCTAAAACCCCGAATATTGTGCACAACACTCTTACAACAAGATGGTTTACAACCTTCAAACTATTGTAACCAAATGATAGGAACAGTGGAAAGATTAAATGTATCGAAAATATTGAATGTTATTAGGTTAATTATATTTTTAAGAAAAATGAAGATAAATTATTATTAACAGTTATTGACAAAAAGAGTAAAATTTAAAGGTATTATTAAATAAATTGACATGCAAATTCTACTTATAAAACCTGTCGCTTCTACACAAGTGAAGGTGTGTTTCTCATCCAACCTCCTTCGAGAGTGATGATCGGAAGAGACCCAAGTACAGTATTTTCCAGGCTTTCCCAACCTTAGGGGTGGAGGGTACTTGTCTCGACGAGGATGTACTTCCTAGTACCGGAAACTCACAAAAATTCCATGCCCATATCCAACAAAATTGACCCAAAATTCCCAACTTATTATTTTTCCATTTAAAAGAATAAATTAATGACTACTTGGACTCTATCATCTTCTCCAATGACTAAAAGAAAACAAAACCGGTGATTAGCTGGGTGCTTTTTAGTACACATGACAGAGGGCCTTTACAAAAAGGTATAAAACCTTATCAGAACTTGACAGGAAAAAACTAAATAAAAAGTGACGTTTGGATGTGTATAAGTGCCATATCATTGACCTTGGTATGACTTTCACTTAAAATAGGCTTTTGAACACATGTAAGGAAGTATGTATTTGAACAAATAAATTTTAATATTGTAATAAAAGATTGCTTTACAGAATTAGCTAAATGAGAGAATGAAAATGTCAGGATTTTAAACTTATTTAGAGTGAAAACGTAAATTTCAAAAATTTTTTAATCTGTAAAACATTGATTAGACGTAGTGAAGCATGGAAAATTTACTTATTGTAGTGTAATATTTATTTTAATATGATATAAATCTCGTCTTAGGAAAAGGTAAAGATGGTATGGTTTTTTTAGAAAGGAAAAAAAAATAGAAAGATATTTTTACATACCCGGTGATGCTGTAAAAAGCAACGAAACTCCTCTCCTATACTTCACCAAAACAAAAAAAAAAACACAACTTCTAACTTATATTCAGCATTCACATAAAACCAAATTTTAACACAAATTCTATTCTAGATAGAATCACCGGCCATTGGAGATTGGAGATGTTATTTCTACCAAATCCTTCGAAAGAGTGAAGTCTTTCACTTCTGTCAACCACGTTCGGCGGAAAATCCTTGACAGATTGTAAACTTAACAATTCCAAAGTAACCAGATATTCCATCAAGTCGCACCGAAAATCAACGCAACACTTTAAACTACTCGTTGCATAGTTGGTTGTATACCTAGTTCCTATCAGAATAAATATTTTAGTAACGATTGTAACGCTTATCGTTACATTCCCCCTTTACTTGGAGAAAAAAATTGATCTTATGAACAATTTTTTTTTATTATACATATATACACATATAGATACTCAATACAAGTATTCATAGAGAAAAATCACACGCTGTGTGATCCAACACAGGCGTGAACAAACCCAATATCCAAAATATACTACGAACCTAAGAATACTTCACTACCCTAAACTAACCTATCGTAGGACATCGTCCAAACTCGTAGGACCAGTCCTCTGTGACATATACCCTAAAGACCAAATTGCGTTCAAGTTGATTTAGTAGATTTAAATAAAACCACAAATTATAGTCAACAAGAACACCATAACAACCATATTCATAAATGCAAAGCGAAACATAACCTATACAACGACTAACTTATACACACTTACATTTGACTCAATCGATTATACCTAACCGCAAATTATGAGTCATGTAAATGGAGTTGTCTTAATGAACCATATATCTCATATGGTACCAACATACATACATAAGGTTTATTATAACCCTTTGCTAAATTCTATAATTTGGATAAATTCCAATCTCAAAAAAAATGTCCCAATTGTTCTATCGATGGACAACAGACTTAAATAGAGCATATCCAAAGTGAACAATTAGTAGATTTCGTAGCCAATTCGCAGTAAGCTAAAACGTAGACTATAGTATATCAAAATAAATATAAGAGTTATGGACAAGAAAGGGAATTATTGTAGCAAGCCTTTTATCCTAAATTGATCCGACATTGGACAAGAGATTTATATTGAAACATATCCAAGGTGGAACAATCAGGCAGATTTAATTGAGCAACGCTACAACCTAGTACTAAATGTACTAATGATGATTACATATTTGTTACCATGACCCTAACTCAACTGATCATCAGATTTGTATCAGATTCAATGGAAGATCTATCTAAGGGTAACCAATCGAATAGTTGACCTAACAGAAGTTAGCTTACTCTGGGATTCTTTAACTATAGCTATAGCTACAACAGATTGACAAGAATGGCCAGAAGAAGCTAACCAATATTTCGAAGTCATCTCTCATGAAAGAATTCAAGAAGTCACATATTAATAACTTATAAATAAAACCAATTATGGAAATACTAGAGAACAAGTAAATCAATTTCTAAAGAAACTGCAGATTAAGAAAATGTTCCCTAGTTACTCACAGAGAACAGGATATTGATCCTGACCCTAAGGTACATATGAACCAAAAAAAAAATTAGTTCCTCGGAAGGATGATGCTTGAACAAAATAATCCCTTGGTGAATGCAAAAGCTACAATATTTCAATATATCAAAGAAGTTGCCATCATTTAAGAAAAAAACTTAAGAAGGATAGATAAACATACAAGTTAAGACTAAGTCTCTTCAGAATGAATGTAAACTGAAAATCAAATAAGAATGCCTAGTGCATGATTAAAATGATGATTAAACATTCTATCATAAAGATTCAGCATCTGAACTAACTGAGGTATGGCTTGGAACTAGGCAACTGTGAGCAATGAAATCTGCTTCCTATCAGGTGCACAGTCGATAAGCAACAAGTCTCGAACCCACGTATTTGCATAGCCAAGCTAGGTAAACCATTTTCCTAAGAAATGTTCACTACAATAAATAATGAAATGGTTTCATAGTCTTTACCATAACTTTCATATCAATTAACTTAATTGTATATTCGACAAATGGGGTATGACTTTGGACTCATACTGTATACTAAAATTGCATTTACCCAAACAAATATCGCGATAATTTCTTTAGACCACAAGAAGCTAATGTATCAAGGAATCATACTAAGCATTTTAAAAACTTTCCAGTAAAACTACAATATCAAACACAAAACCAGATAAACACAAAACTAAACCTATTTGGTAGATACACTAATCTACAAGTGATGACATATATAAGCATAATCACATACAAGGTGTTAACAGTTCCATACCAGTTCAATAATAAGCCAAACTAAGCTAAATCTCAATAATAAACTAATGACATCTAAGATGTATAGAATATGGAAAGCTAGAAAGATTACTATAATAGATAAACATAGTGTCCCTATCCGGTGACTAAAATCAAAATCCAATCATTAACCTATTCATTGAACAATCGAGTATTTCTGAAATTTAGAAAGAGGAATTAACTTGATCAATATTGTTAAGTTAATCTTCTTCTTCTGACGACGAAGATGCTAACTCGTTGACAGTATTATCTAGTAGTAAGTCCTTTATGTGAAATCGACCAAGTTTCCTGTTGGACGAACTATCTTTTAATTCATATATTAAAGGAGAGATTACTTTACTGACAACACATGGGACATATTTCTGACAAAATTTGGCAGAAATAGCATCACCTTTACTTGACTTAACAAAATTACGTTTTAATACCCGATCACCAACAAAGAATCGCAAATCTCTTTTCCTCAAATTGACTCTGTGACTTAAGGTAAGAAGATTTTAACTTCTTCCTGATGTCTGCAAATATTGGGGGCAAAGTCTGAACATCATCTAAACGATGAAGTTTCTCAGAGATCTGAGGGAGATTTGTGGAATTGTCTGAAATTAAACCAAAATAATCACCAGACAAAGCAATATTTCTACCAAAATTCAGATAAGCTGGAGAACATTGAGTAACTTCATGGACCGAAGTTCTTATGGCTTGAGCTATGGAGTGGATATACTGGTCCCAAGCTCTGTGATCTGGATAGGTGTACGATCTAAGGGCTGTTACAATACTGCGATTCACTCGCTCACTATGATTAGCTTGCGGATGGTATGCAGCATTATAAAATATCTTCTGAACTTTGTACTTAGTTAGAAGATCCTTAAAGGCCTTAGACACAAATTGAGGACCATTGTCACAAGACACAATTTGGGGAACACCAAACAACAAAAAGACTTGTTCCTCCAAATATTTCACAATGGCAGGGACAGTAGCATTCCGAAGAGGAAAAACTAGTGGAAATTTTGTAAAGTAGTCCACAACCACCAAACTACATGCGACACTATATATATACACGAAATTTTCGATTTTCTAAATCTGACTGAATTGAAAATCGGACCAAATCCCATTTTAAAGTTTAGGAAAAGACTCGCCCATCCATATGTTAACTCTCCATTTTGGTCCAAGGGTGTGGATTTTACAGCCCTTCCCATTTAGGGTCTGTTTTTCGTTCTCGTCCCCAAAAATTTCAATAATTTAAATCTGGCCTTTGCGGCTTCTGATAGTACTGATCCATTACCTTTCCAACACATGTCTAATTTTGAAAATCGGTAATACCATTCAAAAGTTACCGAGCTCAGAAGTATCACTCAATTTTTATTTAAAAAGGGGAAAATGTTTGTGGATATGTATGTATGTATGTGTGTGGAAAAGTTACACCGATCTAAATTTTTTTTCTGTTTCAAGAGGGGGTCAGGGCCGATTCAGAACCGGTGTACTTTGACTTTTGACCACCCATAAGCCAGCTATAGGGCTTGGTAGATTCAAAATGGCATATTTTTTGGGTGTATATATCTTACGTTCAAGGAGAGACAGGAAACCCGCAAATACACCAAATTAATAGCGTTGAGTTAAGCTTTCAAATGGTGCCTAAGCGGTTAGGATAAGATATACATACGGCTCGGTATAGCCGAAAAACTGAAAAACTAAACTTTGAAAATTTTGGTTTTTATTCAAAATTTCAACCTACGAATTGCGCCAATAACTGAGCATTTGTAGGAGAACTCTAGACGCCTCTAACGGTGTATACCTTATCTGGGAAAATTTGAATTTTTAAGTTATAGGCTTCATAAGTATAATCAAATCTATTTCTTATGGGGAAAACGGTTTTGTAAGTTCAATAATTCCTGTAATACCTTCAGTTATCATACTTGACCTTAGATGCATCAGATACTACTTGTCAATACGTTTCAAACTCATTACAGAAGTAATCGAGCTCCAATAGCATAATCTATTTAACCATTATCGCCGAAATAGTTTATGTAGTTGTAGTGGTTACGACGCTAAGATTGATTCTGCAATCTGAGTTCAATTGAAGTAAAACGCGCCACAAAAGAGCCTCAAAATGCAAACTAATAAAGTTACTCTTTTGTGGCGCGTTTTATTTCAAATTTAGTAAAATTATGGAAAAATCTTTCAAAATAAAACTAGAATTTTATTTTCCATCAAAATGAAAATACATTTTCGCGCCACGTAATATTCATATAGGCTCTTTTGTAGTTGGAATATTGTATGCGCCACTCATTTTTACGGCGTTTAGCGGTTTTTTATTCTTGTATTATAAACATCGTATCCCTTATGTCATCCTCCAGGGCAGGCATCGGCATAGCAGATATCCTTTACAGTCGGCCACGCTTCCTTTATCCACGTCTCCGTGGATTTCATGCCTGCCTCTGATGCACCTAGATCAGAAATAATCGTGTTAACTTCAAAAGTATATGTAAGAAATAAAATAGAGATGAAAGTCAATGGAATAATAACAGAACCCATAGAAACAAACACAGGAATCCGGCAAGGAGATTCACTAAGCCCTCTACTGTTTAACATAATATTGGATGCAATAATAAAACAAGTGAAGAAAAAAAGAGGGTACAAAATGGGCAATAGAGAGATAAAAATACTCTGTTACGCTGATGACACCGTGTTAGTAGCAGAGTGCGAAGACGACCTACAAAGATTATTGCACGAGTTCAACATTAACGCAAAAGAAATGAATATGAAAATATCAGTCCAAAAAACAAAAAGCTTAGTAATTGCCAAAGAACCAATAAGATGCAAATTGGAGTTAGACAATCAAATTATACAACAAGTAATGACTTTCAAATATCTGGGAATTAATCTATCAGCCGACAACAATATCGAAGAAGAGGTAAAAGACCAAATAATTAAAGCCAGTAGAACGGCCGGGTGCCTAAACGACACAATTTGGAAAAACAAACACCTAAGATTGGAAACAAAGGCCCGAATATATAAGTCAGTTATTAGGCCAGTTATGACTTACACGGCCGAAACAAGACCAGATACAAGCAAAACACGAAGACATCTGGAAACCAACGAAATGAAGATCTTAAGAAGGATTGCTGGAAAAGGACTACAGGATAGGGTAAGAAGTGAGGAAATCAGACGCATATGTGGAGTAGACAATATAAATACCTGGTAAAGAACAGAAAAGAAGAGTGGAATGAGCACATAAGCAGGATGTCTGAATCAAGAATAGTAAGAATAGCCAGGGACAAGTCACCGTTAGGCAGGAGAAGTATAGGACGCCCAAGGAAAAGATGGAATGACAACTTAGGGGCAGAATGAAAGGCACCGTTGAAGAAAAACAGGCAGTACTGCCTATATAAAAGAAGAAGAAGAAGAACTTCAAAAGTCACGACTTATGAAATAAACAAGGCATACACCATATTGATAATGGCATATTAAATTAATACTAAACATTACTATCTAATAATTTTACATTAAAGCTAATCACAGGAGTCATACAGCCAGTTCATCTTAATTTGGACCTGAAATAGTAACTTAAGACCTGCACTCTACAGTTAGTAAATTTCATGTAATAGGTAAACATGCTGTACCAATAGCAAGACAACAACTCTAAGAGTTGTAAGATAAGAGTATAAGACTTAATAAGTTCGCTTCTAAAATATGCAATACCTGTAATAAGAAAGCAACTCTTATAAGTTCGCCTCTTTAGTAAATTCCATTAAGCAAAACATGCAATAGGTACCTATAGTAAGAAAACAGCTCTTAGAAGTTCGTTTCTTTAGAACTTACGCTCCCCAAACCCCTTACCTTGGGTTGGAAGAGCCGTGGTCTAAGAGCACGTTTCTTATAGTTTTGTGGCCAGATATTTTAGAGACCATTTCGTTAGGGGTCTTATAAGTTCGTTTCGTTAGAACTCTTGTGGCCAGCTATCTTGGAGATCCGTTTTGTTAGGACTCTTACAAGTTCGTTTCGTTAGAACTCTTGTGGCCAGCTATCTTAGAGATCCGTTTCGTTAAAACTACTATAAGTTCGTTTCGTTAGAACTCTTGTGGCCAGCTATCTTGGAGATCCGTTTCGTTAGGACTCTTATAAGTTCGTTTCGTTAGAACTCTTGTGGCCAGCTATCTTAGAGATCCGTTTCGTTAGGAGTCCTATAAGTTCGTTTCGTTAGAACTCTTGTGGCCGCTATCTTGGGGAGAGATTAAATTTCCAGCAAACGACGGCACTGTTGCCAGATTCCTTTTAGCGGGAATTTTAAAATTTTATAGTCTAATGCCAGTTTGGTTTTAAATTTGACAGTTCTGTTTTCTCGACTCAAAAATTTTAACCTTACTTTTACAAGTGATTAGGATTATTATTATTTTATTTACATGTAAATATTGAAACAAATACTATTGTACTGTGTAATAATGTAAAACTCATTATGTTGCTGTTGCAGTATTTTCCAGTTGATAAAATTGCAATTCAAAAGCTTTCAGGTAGGTAGCTGTAACTTCCACATTATTATTAATTTATTTTTTAAGTATTAAGTTTGATTTTGATATCAAAAATTTAGATTTCAAAGGTAGTTTTATGTAGGTAGATAGAGTAATATTAGATAATAGAGTAGATACAAAGTAAGCTATAAGTACTATAACTGCCTATCTAATCACCTATTATGTTGTTTTTGTAGATTTTACTGGAGTGTGTAGATGGTACAGGAAGAGTACAAGAAAGATGGATATAGGTACAAAGATGACACAACCAGTGTTCATTTTTGGGTTGGACGCTTACAGACTTATGTCCAATATTATTTTACAAACAACAGGGCATACTAATGGATATTCATTATAAATTTAACATTTATGATTTTTGTCTTATTTTCATGAATGCTGTGCCAAAAGGACATGTTAATTAAGTTTGGTAAATCCTTTATCGCAATAGATGGAACTCATGGGCTCAATTCCTATGACTTTGAACTTACAACAATATTAGTAAAAGATGAATTTGGTAATGGATTTCGTACTGCTTTCTTATTTTCAAATAGAAAATATACCTACTTTTATTTACCAATTTTTTTTTAAATACACGTATGTGTTGGTATTATATGTACAGTCGAGTGTTTTCATATCAGACATAACTAACGCCTTTTACAATGCCTGGTCAAATGTAATGAGTTCTGTTCCTAATAGACTGTTAAATGCCTGGCACATAGATAGGGCATGGCAAGTAAATCTTAATAAAATATCTGATTCTGAAAAAAATCCTATGTATACAAGATGCATTAATGATGTTTTAGAGAGTATTAATAGCTTTTTGGGTAGAATTCTAAATTCTGCAGATACATACAATTTTAATAAGTATTTCCAGTAGAACTACTGCAATAACATCCAACAATGAGCCTGTTGTTATGGGAAGGGTTGTGGAATTAATACCAATATGTCCATTGAAAATGTTCATAAAATTTTGGATAAAAGAGTATCCATCAGTTGTTATCAGTTAAGCTTAAAACTTGGCATGCATGGAGAGCTATACTATAATATATATTATACAGTGGAACCCGCTTATTAGAATACCGGTTATAGGAATATCCCGCTTTAAGGAATAGAAATTTGAGGCTCCAAAATGTTTCTACTAGCCACAAATGATCGGTTATTAAAATAACACGGTTATAGGAATACTTTTGCTTAGCACGAAGGCTATTCCAATAAGCGGGTTCGACTGTATCACTATATCGTTCACTATAATAGTAGTGAGTGAGCCTGTATACACAGAACCATAATATAATAGTATAGTTCCGTGTATGCAGGCTCACTCATTACTATAGCGAGTTATATGAGATATAACATATATTATAGTATAGCTCTCTATGCATGCTCAGATTAACACGTTCGGTGCCCATCTTGAACAAGCACCACTTGGCTGGTACCACATACTTAAATCATATATTTAGTTACACAGTACTACTGACACAACTTATGCATCGTCAGTACCTTTGGTAAACCCTTCGATACACTACCCATGCGTCATGGCCACCGAACGTGTTAAAACTTGTTACTGAAGGGGAGTTATATGTACTTAAATATATTATATCTCATATATTATCTTATGTATCCATAATATATATTATGGAGCCTGAAGATCAAAACAAAATTTTTAATTGGGCGGTTAATGTGTTACCTATGTAATGTCATGTTTTATGTATTTTTTAGCACTAACACATTTGTAGGTAGCAAATCATATTTGTTATTATTATCTTATTTAATTTGTATCCAGTTAATTTTTGATTTAATGAAATAAAACTTTTAATCAAAAAAGTGTTGTTTAGTTGTGTACACCCAGCAATATCCTGATGTCACCAATTGAATTTGATGTAAATATACGTCATAAATATGTCTTTCTATGGTTAAAATTTCACAGCCGAAAGACATCATTTATACAGCGTGTCTACTTAAGTTGGAAACATATGGGAAACTTTTTTGTTATTCATTTTACGAAAAAAAGTTATTCTTTATAAAAAGTTCTGCATGCTCTAAAACCTAAGATTCAATCATCAGATATCAAATTTTGTCAATATTATACGAGGTAAGTAAAAAAATATAAACCTCGTTCAAGAGTAAAGTACCTTTATTTCTCTCAATATCGAAAATTCTTATTATGAAAAGTTGTTTGGAAATAGAAACTAAGGTCAAATATGCAATTACATGCTTCTAATTGGAAAAAAATATTTTCTAAATTTTTCTCAAATTTATTGATACTGAACTTCGTTTTTATTTATTACACATACGATAACTTTTTTATTATTACTTTTACGAAAAAAAGGTATTCTTTATAAAAACCTCCGTATGCCCTAAGACCGAAGATGCAACCATCAGATATCACATTTTATTAATTTTATACGAGGTATGTCAAAAAATATGAATTTCACTCAAGAGTAAAGTAACTTTATTTTTCACAATATTGAAAATGGTTATTAAAAAAAGTTGTTTAGAATTAAAAACTATGTTTCAATATGCAATTACATCTTTCTAATTAAAATATTGTGAAATTTAAAGGTACATAATATAATCTTGAGTGAATTTCATATTTTTTGACACACCTCGTATAAAATTAATAAAAGTTGATATATCATGGTTGTGTCCTAAATTTTAGACCATGCAGAGCTTTTTATGAAGAATAATTTTTTTTCGTAAAATGGATAATAAAAGAGTTAATAATTAAAAACGACGTTGGATACCTATCCATAAATTTGAGAAAAATTTTTTATTTTTTTTTCAATTAGAAGCATGTAATTGCATATTGATCTTAGTTTTTAATTCCAAACAACTTTTTATCATAAGATTTTTCGATATTGAGAGAAATAAAGGTACTTTACCCTTGACCGAAATTCATATTTTTTGACATACCTCGTATAATATTGAGAAAATTTTATATCTGATGATTGAATCTTAGGTTTTGGGGCATGCAGAACTTTTTATAAAGAATAACTTTTTTTCGTAAAATTAATAATAAAAAAGTTTCCCATATGTTTCCAACTTAAGTAGACACGCTGTATAACTTCTTACGACGTCACAAAATGACCGCAATTAGAAAATAGAATTTAATAACTCGCCTCGCCCCCAGGTAAAGTTAAGGTGCTACGCCACTAAGAATGTTTTTTTTTTCATTTTTTTTTTATTTTGTGGCTTTAGCGCTTAGCTATTTAGCCAGACACATGATGAGAATTAATACTACTAAAACTAATATATTATAAATTACTAGTTACTAGTACATATTTTATTAATAATCTAAATAATTATGTAACCACTTAATACTACAATAAAAAAGTGTTCATCTATACCAGCGTTTCCCAAACGGTGGGTCGCGACCCAGTACCGGGCCATGAAAGCAAAATGCCGGGTCGCCTCGCCTCGTCGCTTCAGATCTTCAAGTGAACATGAACATATTTTACACTGCGAAGTTCATTGGCTATCAAGAGAGAATTTTTTAAAAAGACTTATTGAATTAATGGAAGAAATTTCACTATTCTTAGAACAACATCCACCAACGGCTATGGATGCAATATTTCAAGTTTTCATTATGTCAATTGGTTAATCAAGGTAGCCTATCTTTGTGGTATTTTTTATTACTCGAACAATCTAAATATAACATTACAAGGTAGCAATTAACTGTATTTAAAGTACAAGAGAAGGTGCCCATGCACCACGCACCAAGCAACACGCACCAAGCATTATGCACCACGCACCAAGTACCACGCCCCAAGCACCACACATCACGCACCAAGCACCACAAACCACGCTCCAAGCACCACAAACCACGCTCCAAGCACAACGCACCAAGCACCACACACCAAGGACCAAGCACCACGCACCAAGCAACACGCACAACGCACCAAGCACCACGCATCACGCACCAAGCACCACCCACCAAGCGACACGCACCAAGCACCACGCCCCAAGCACCACGCAACACGGATCACGCATTACGCACCAAGCACCACGCACAACGCACAAAGCAGCAAGCACCAAGCACCACGAATTAAGCACCACGCACAAAGCACCACGCATCACGCACCACGCACCAACTACCACGAACCAAGCACCACGCACCAAGCACAACGCACCAAGTACCACGCACCAAGCACAACGCACCACGCCATAAGCACCACGCAACACGCACCAAGCACCACGCCCCAAGCACCAAGCACCACGCACAACGCACCAAGCACTACGCACTAAGCACCACGCACAGCGCACCAAGCACCACGCACAACGCACCAAGCACTACGCATCAAGCACTACGCATCAAGCACAAAGCACCACGCATCACGCACCAAGAACCACGCACCGACCAAGAAACACGCAGCACGCACCATGCACCACGAACCACGCACCAAGCACCACGAACCAAGCAACACGCACCAAGCACCACGCCCCAAGCACCACACAACACGCACCAAGCACAAGGCACCAAGAACCACGCACAACGCACCAAGCACAAAGCACCACGCACGAAGCACCACGCACGATGCACCTCGCACCAAGCACCACGCACTAAGCACCACGCACCAAGAACCACGCACAACGCATTAAGCATCACGCACCAAGCACAAAGCACCACGCACCAAGCAACACGCAGCACGCACCATGCACCAAGCTCCATGCACCAAGCACCACGCACATCGCCCCACGCACCTCGCACATTGCATCACGCACCTCGCACATTGCATCACGCACATCGCACATCGCCCCTCGCACTTCGCACCTTGCACCTCGCACTTCGCACCTCGGACCTCGCACCTCTCATTCACACACACACACACACTCATACACATCAGTGTATGTAGCGAGTATGTAGTATGTAAATAGTGGGTCACGAAAGATAAACACAAAAATAACCGGGCCACGGAAAAATAAGTTTGGGAAACGCTGATCTATACTATCCAACATATCCACTTTTGAAATCCCAAGTCTCTATTGCCTTTAAAAAATAATTTGGACTGTAAACAAGTATTGTATATTTCCTTTGAGCTTCATTTTTTTTAAGACTGTAACGTGAGTTTTAAATGGTTTTAAATGACACAGTACAATACTTGTTAACTTGTTTCAATATTTACATATAAATAAAATAATCCTAATAACTTGTAAAAGTAAGGCTATATTAAGATTCGAGAATACAGAACTCTCTTTTAAAACCGAAGTGGCATTAGACAAATTTTAAAATTCTCGCTAAAAGATAAAAAGTAAATCTGGCAACAGTGCCGTCGTTTGCTGGATATTTAATCTCTCCCGCTATCTTGGAGATCCGTTTCGTTAGGACTCTTACAAGTTCGTTTCGTTAGAACTCTTGTGGCCAGCTATCTTAGAGATCCGTTTTGTTAGGACTCTTATAAGTTCGTTTCTTTAGAACTGTTATGGCCAGCTATCTTATTGGAGATCCGTTTCGTTAGGACTCTTATAAGTTCGTTTCGTTAGAACTCTTGTGGCCAGCTATCTTGGAGATCCGTTTCGTTAGGACTCTTACAAGTTAGTTTCATTAGAACTCTTGTGGCCAGCTATCTTTGAGATCCGTTTCGTTAGGACTCTTATAAGTTCGTTTCGTTAGAACTCTTGTGGCCAGCTATCTTATTGGAGATCCGTTTCGTTAGGATCCAAATCCCCTTCGGATTCAGAGCTGACGTCAATATTGAAAGGTTTCATCTTATCGATAGATGTCACACCTTCATATTTCTGTTGAGATCTCACGGAACCTTGAGGATCCTCCATTACGTAACGATCATGATCTAAAACCTTTCTAATGATATAAGGACCAGAATATTTAGGGAGTCATTCGTTTGACGTCCGTGAATTCTTCGTCGAATTCAATCACTTTGTCAAATGTTTGCGTTTATTTGACCTGGTTTGCACCAGTCATTCGTTTGCAACACCAAACGGTAAAATCCAGGTTTTTTCCCCACCAGGTTCTTTATTATATAAGCATTCCAGACAACATCCAATGTATTTCTTAACATATCTTCTCATACCTGAGAACCAGTATAATTGAGATATTGCCGAAATAGTCTTTTCTATTGACATGTGACCAGTTCCATCATGATAATGCAAAACAACCTGCCTGCGGGCTTGCCTTGGAACAACCCACCTTTTGCCTCCTGAAGTTTTTCAGTATAGTCGACTGTTTACAATGCAGTAGTTTTTAATGGATATCTTTTTCTTCCTTATCTGACAGAGATTTCAACAGCAGATCTATAATAGTATTGCATCTTTCATCTTTTAGTTAAGCATGTAAGATCCAATCTTCTTGATCGACGTTCACAAGGTTTATCTCAACCGTGAGTGCCTCCTCTGGAATTTTTGCGACAGGATTTCTGCTTATGGTAGGGGAGCCCAAGCGGGGATTTTTGCAGTTACTCGAGCGCGTCAAATTATCATATGGGGAAAAATCTGGTACCCTGCAGATGTACCTCTACCATATATTGGCTCTTAACACAGGGGAGTTCGTTAAGGGGGGCCCGAAAAAAAAATCTATCCTTAAAAAATCTATCCTTAAAAAAACTCGAAATTGTCAGATTAAGATAAGGTAAGTTAAGTACATGCAAAAGAGTGTATATTTCAAAAATCTGACGATTTGAGCCGGGCGTAAGGAAATGGGTGAGTCCCAAAGTTTCACAAGGAAAAAGCGAATATTTCGCGAAATGAATGACAGATCGAAAAACTAAAAAATATGTGCTCAATATTTTTTAAAAATCTATCGAATGATACTAAACACGACTTCCCACGGAGAGGGGTGGGGGGTAAATTTAATATTTTAAATACGAATCCCGCGATATTTCGCGAAATGAACATCAGATCGAAAAACTGTAAAATACACTTATTCATTATTTTTGAAAAATCTATCGAATGTCACCGAACACGACCCCCCACGGAGGTGGGGTGGGGGTTACTTTAAAATCTTAAATAGGAGCCCTCATTTTTTATTGCAGATTTGGATTGCTTACGTAAAAATAAGTAACTTTTATTCGAAACATTTTTTCGAATTATGGATAGATGGCGTTATAATCAGAAAAAACGATTGTTGGAAATGGAAAATTAAATTAAAAAATGGCAAGCGCCCACTAAAATGGAAAACTTTACTTAACTTTTTTTGGTTTTAGGACCTACCCTTCACAACCCAATAGGTCCCCAAAGCGCTCGAGTGACTGCATATTTAGCATACTTTGCTCCCCTACCATTAAAGCGTCCGCCTGTGGCATTTTCATACCTAGACGATATTCAATGTCGAAAGTGAATTCTTGAATGGTTAACCACCATCTTCCTATTCTGGGAATTATATCTCTCTTAGTCAATGTTGTCCGCACTGTATTACAATCTGTGACCACCTTAAAGTGGATTCCGATGAGATAAATTCGAAAATCTTTTAACGAATTCACTACCGCCATGGTTTCTAACTCGTAAGAATGATATTTTTGTTCTTCCTTTGTGGTCTGCCTTGAAAAATACATAACGGGCGTTATAGTACAAGTTTCTGAAGTAAAATCCCTCCAATGTCCCACTTGGAAGCATCTGTATGTACTTCAGTTTCTAACTCAGAATTGTAAACAGCAAGGACAGGCCGCGAAGTCAATTTCGATGGCCTAGCATGCAAATGTGCTAAGTGCTAATTTGTTGGTTTTCCAATAATTGAAAATTAAGCTTTTAAATCTTATTAAGATTATAGTTTTTATCATGTACCTATTAATAATTGCTCACATATTTTGTGACATCTGAAGACCTTTTGTAAGTTCTAGAGCCTTAAAATGTTAGTGAGTCCCGAAATAATAATAATGATAATAATTGTTGCCGTTTGTGGCCTGGCTCAAACTTATGAAATATTTTTTGATACACGAAAAGTGAAACGGGCTGTATTTTTTTCTCCATGCAAAAATCGCTTTTATACAGCCTGTACATGACTTAAATGTTCAATTCTGGTGACAAGTACAGTTTCTTGGTGTCTTTTCTATAATAGTGAGACTACTTTCGGAAATGAGCCTATATGTTGCCGAACTAACAGTTTTGCATCCTCTGATGTAGCATGTGGTGGATAAGAGTTTTTCCTTTTGTCGAAACCAGTATATAAACCGATATCAGCACTGGTGTTTTTGGCACAATTTTCTACAATTCTATGTGAAATTGCTAAAGTGGTGCAAAAAAAATTACGTCAAACTCTTTGTAAGTCTGTATTGCATTTTTAAGAAAGAAAACTCTAGACGTTTGCCTATTTTTTATTTTGGGGCTATTTTTCTTTTTAGCGACAGCAACATTTTGCATAAGGCTAGACAAGTACATTTTCTGTTTTGCATCATCAGCCATACTATAGTACTCCATACACAATTTTTCTCTTTGTGCTTCCGTTATTTTTTCTTGACATTTAAACCGACATCTATTGCAGTCAACTTTTTTAGGTCTTTTTTCTTGTAACTCTTTGGCACTTCCATTAATGTACTTTTTTCCACTTAGTCTCAGTTTTTTATTGATTGTTTGCTTCCACGATTCTTTGTTCGCCTTCTTGCTTCTTTTTCTTACCTGCTTTTCATCACCCTCGTTTTCTTTTTTTTTTTCGTCGTTCTTTTTGTGTTTTACTTCAACTCTTATGCGTTTTCTTTGTGTTTGATTTTCTCCTTCCTCTTCACTGCTGGATAACCTTTCCGGTTCATAGGAGCTTGAAGAACTTTCGAAGGGATCGTCTTCACCTTATGAGAAGCCGGAAAATGTGGCTCGGTTGTCATACTCTTGGTGATTTTGGATTTGAGAAAAATTATTTTTTAATTATTATATAAAATTATTTTCTTGCTTATTGTTAGGTCTTTTTTCATTCACATCGCGACTGGTGTTACGACCTAAATGTTATAACGTAAAACTAGTAATATTAAAAGGTAAAATTTATGAAAATAATTCAAAAAGACAGTTTTTTAGAGACTAACAATCATGGTCAAGATAATCTAAAAATAACGTTACCTAATTCAAAACATTCTTCCTCTTGTGAAACGACTGAAGACTCGTTACTTATGTCATTTCTTGCTTCTTTTTCAATATCCTTAGTAACATTAGGTACTGAAATAGTTACCCAAAATTAATATTTATGTTTAGTTAATAAAAAGAAATTATAGGTACCAAATTTTAGGATAATCGGAAAAGTAGAAGTTAGCCAAAATCGACAAACCAGTTTTCTCACAATTTTGAAATGAAATTAATAACAAAAATTAAAGAGCCCTACAAAGATTTTAATTTAATTTACACAAAACGAATTTTTTGCAGTGTATCGTCTAATGAAAGTTTCTTTTCACCTACATTGTTAAAACTATAAATAAATTATCTTACCTACGCCAAAACCCTCTGCAGCTGGCAAACTTTGTGTAGTTTCACTTTTGCTTGGTGTAAATACAACATTAGACAAAATGTTTATTTTGAGATGGTTTTTCTTGGTTTCTACAAGTAAACACAAAGGAAAAGTTTATCATATACCTACTTAAACTTACGAAAAACAACTAGAATTACCACTAAAACAACTAGAATTACCACTAAAACCGACTATACATACTAAGCATGTTATTTACCTTGCATTACTTCTGGGGTTCCACATTGATTTTCAAGAGCATTTTTTAATATGCGAATGGTTCTGGAACTCATTATCACTAATTAAACTGCTAACAATCAAGACCACTATTTTTCTTAACGTTTACCGACAAATTTGACGTAATCTAACCTCACTTTTAATTGTGTTTGGTGTAGCACAAATGTGTTAAGTAATTCACTCTGAAGGTTTCACGAATTTCGATTAGTAGTACAAATGAAAGTGCACTTGACACAGAAGTTGTAGAAACCTGCAGGTGCGTAGTACTTATTCCTTTTGAAAGATGGCGATAGAAAAAAAATATGGACATATTTTACTTACCACATGTGTTTGCAAGATGTCTTAGGCGGTTTAGGTGTGCCAAATAACACATTTTGACCATAATTGGCACTTCGCACCTTTGTACGCTAGACCATCAATTTATTCTTGAGGGTTTCGAAAGCTGTACGTTGTTCGTCACCCCATACAGATTTGACATCTTTTTTTTATTCGTCAAAAGTGTCAAAGGTCTTGCAATCGTAGCAAAGTCCTTTATATACTCTTGAGGTTTTTCGAAAGCTGCACGTTGTTCGTCACCCCATACAAAATACAAATTTGACATGTTTTTTTTCGTGAGAAGTGTCAAAGGTCTTGCTATCGTAACAAAGTCCTTTATATATTTTCTGAAGTAACTTGACAAACCTAAAAATTTGCGTATAGTATGGACATGTAATAGCACGTCGTCCACTTAAGCAAGTGCATTACCATGTCGGAGATTGCTAAGAACTTTGCTATAGTTCGTTGAAAGACTGCTGGTGCATTAGCTAATCCAAATGGCAATCGTAAATATTCATAATGGCCATCTGGTGTGACGAAGGCAGTTTTTGGAATTTATGACTCCTCCATTGGAATCTGGTGATATCCACTTGTCAAATCCAAACTTGTGAAAAACATACAATTTTTTAATTTTTCTAAGAACTCGTCTGCACGTGGAAGTGGAAATCGATCCTTAACAGTCTTTGAATTAATTGCTCGATAATCTACACACATTCGTTTTTCTCCATTTTTCTTTTTGACTTATAGAATATAACTTGAATATGGTAAACTAGAGTCTTGAATTATTCTTTTAGCCTGTAGATCATCTACGATAGTCTGTACAATTTTTCGTTCATTGTAAGACAAACGATAAGGTCGATACACGACAGGACAATGATCAGTAAGATGGATTTGCATTTTAAGAATATCTGTTTTACCCAATTTACCAGTGTTTTGGGCAAAACAGCACCTACATTGATTCAGTAAGTCAAGGAGATTTACTGCTTGCTTCTCAGATAAATTTGAATTAAATAACACATGCCAATATCAGAAGAAATACTTAACGCCTCTTGGTAGGATCTGAGATTCACTTAACTCAACTAAGCTGATATTATATTCAAATTATTGTACCCTGTTCTAGCCAATCCACTTAGTCTGCTTTAGATGTGGAATATCGTTCTAGTTATTAATAGATCCCAACTGTTCAATTTTCTTTTCCGGACGATAATCGTTTCTCTAGATCTGGGAATCTTGGAACTTGCCTGATGATGTCGACGATATTGTCCTCTTTATCTTGTAATTATAGTCATTACTACTACTGCTAGATTCTGATGTTGAACTTGAACTTGATCTGGATCTCTTTGGCTCGAGGCTTGTCTCTAGCTGGTCAGCTTCCATACCTCTCTCCTCGGCATGGTCTGCTGTTTCCACAGCTCCCTTGTCCGTGTGTTCTATATGGTCTGCTGTTCCCGCAGCTTCCATTCTTGTTTCTTCGGAGAGGTCGCCCATTTCTGATTCCCTCTCCGCTTTTTTAATGTTTCTCTTTGGTTCCACGATTGTTCCCACGAGTAGGGCCGAAATAAATGTCGAGTACGGCAGTGCGCCCTTACCGCACCAAGGCTATATTCCACTAGAGCTCTCCAGCTCTCTAGGGCATCGCTTCAGATACACTTTACTCCCTGTACATTCATCCCGTCGGCACGATGGTGTTAGGCCCGGCACAAATTTAACCTAAGCGAGACACAACCTGCGCCGGCGGGACGGGTGACCCATGCAGTTATTTTTCTAGCTCACCGCATATTGAACACAAGCCAACCCGACCGTTGTCTGTTGCCATAACAAATAGAGACGGGCAAATTCAGTGCGGACGTGTAACGGTTATTTTTGATACCGGTTCTCAGTGGTACTGAGTACAAATACTGTTGTTCTGAAGCTATTTTCTTGTGGCATTTTTATAATCAATTATATTCAAATGGGAAATAAGCCACAATTTTACCTAAAAATGATTTTATTAACGTTTCGACGCCCAAGTCGGGTGTCGTTGTCAAAATACAAAATAATACTAAATAAACAAAAATATTGTTGCTTAGTAAAAAATTCTTCTAATAATTTATTTAATCTGACTCATTTATATCGGCAATTCAGACACGTATTATACATTTTAAAGTAGACGACTTTAAAATGATATTGCCAATATTGATGAGTTGCGTTCCTGGGACGACTTTACTAAAAGATAGTTCATTCGATTACATGAAATCAATCCCAACTCAAGAATATCCGCCACAAAAAATCATAGCATGTGATCTGTCTTTAAAAAGACAACCAAATGCAACGGTGGCACTGAAATTCTCGCGTTAGAGATTCCGTAGTAAATCACGAGGGAAATCCAGGAAAAACCTCGTGATACTATCCCGACATCGTAAGTATTTGGGTTTACATTTAGTTTACTCTCAAAACTAATACCAAATTCTGACTTGATATTTTAAATTTTAAATAATACTAAAATACTAAATATGTACTAACTCGATATGTTACTGATTTACTAATTGTGGTATTTTCTTTCTATTGACTTCCTCCTTTAATATTGGTAACCACATCCTACTGCATTCTACCGAGGAATTTGCGACACAATTGGTTTCATTTAGCATAATTAGAGCCGCTTCTTTGATTTTTCTCTTTTTACTATCTGCTTCTTTTAGGACTATATTTGAATCTCTCCACTGAACTCTATGTTCATTATCCCATGCGTGTTGACATATTTGAGATCTATCAAATTCTCTATTTTTTATATAAGACTGATGTTCATTTACTCTAACGTCTAATGGTCTTGACGTTTCACCTATATAAAATTGTTCGCATTCACAAGGTATTTTATAAATACAATTCTATCTAAAACTAAACCTAACAGTGAACAAGAAAGAACAAAGAATTGTATTTATAAAATACCTTGTGAATGCGAACAATTTTATATAGGTGAAACGTCAAGACCATTAGACGTTAGAGTAAATGAACATCAGTCTTATATAAAAAATAGAGAATTTGATAGATCTCAAATATGTCAACACGCATGGGATAATGAACATAGAGTTCAGTGGAGAGATTCAAATATAGTCCTAAAAGAAGCAGATAGTAAAAAGATAAACATCAAAGAAGCGGCTCTAATTATGCTAAATGAAACCAATTGTGTCGCAAATTCCTCGGTAGAATGCAGTAGGATGTGGTTACCAATATTAAAGGAGGAAGTCAATAGAAAGAAAATACCACAATTAGTAAATCAGTAACATATCGAATTAGTACATATTTAGTATTTTAGTATTATTTAAAATTTAAAATATCAAGTCAGAATTTGGTATTAGTTTTGAGAGTAAACTAAATGTAAACCCAAATACTTACGATGTCGGGATAGTATCACGAGGTTTTTCCTGGTTTTCCCTCGTGATTTACTACGGAATCTCTAACGCGAGAATTTCAGTGCCACCGTTGCATTTGGTTGTCTTTTTAAAGACAGATCACATGCTATGATTTTTTGTGGCGGATATTCTTGAGTTGGGATTGATTTCATGTAATCGAATGAACTATCTTTTAGTAAAGTCGTCCCAGGAACGCAACTCGTCAATATTGGCAATATCATTTTAAAGTCGTCTACTTTACAATGTATAATACGTGTCTGAATTGCCGATATAAATGAGTCAGATTAAATAAATTATTAGAAGAATTTTTTACTAAGCAACAACATTTTTGTTTATTTAGTATTATTTTGTATTTTGACAACGACACCCGACTTGGGCGTCGAAACGTTAATAAAATCATTTTTAGGTAAAATTGTGGCTTATTTCCCATTTGAATATACTTGAGTACAAATACTGATGTATCTGATCCTTGTACTGAATTGAGTAGGCAACTTTAAATCCGTATTTCCATACTTGTAACGTTTTAAATATCTAACATCTCCCTAATACTCGTAGCGGCATGACTTTCAAAAACATCGAATTTGATCATAATAGGGCGCATAAAAAGATATCTTATACTGAATATTTTATTTCTGCACACAATATATATTTAAAATCAGAATTGTTTAATGATCCCTCCGTTAAATTTTTAATTTTATATCTTCAATGTATTTAAAATATTAGTAATATCTCCAATTATGATTTTAACTGTCTAATAAATTACTACCAACTACCACATCAACAACGCATTATTTGCATGAGTGCATTTTTCTATAGTCAAAACTGCTTACCTATTATAATATTTATATCTCGTCTACATATTTTGTTTTTAAGCATACACAAAAATGTAGATACCTAATATTATGACAAATTTTATTTGAGGGTAATGCGATATTCACAGATATCCTTAACGGTTTTTAAATAATGAATCATTTTTCAATGATAATGTTGTGTAGATTTAAGAAATGAATAATACAAAAATTTTATACCTAAATAAAGGGGATTACGCCATCATTTGTGACATTGTATTTCTAGGCCTGGATCCCGCGTACCAAAAAAAAGTTGATTAATAGGAAGCTGAAAATTTGTTACCTAATAGCTCAACGGTGTCTCGTCAGACAAACTTTGATGTGTGGGAACACTGGAACAGAGGAAGTTTTAATTGTGGAACAGGTTAAACATTTGGAACGTCATACTACAAAAACGTCCCATGTATTTTGTCGGACAGAACTTCCAATTGATTTGTTACCCTAAGTCTCATGTAAAAATCAGACTGGTATTTATCACCAACTATGCATTTTAATAAGTCCGACACGTAGAACATGTCAAATGACAGGAATTATGACAGGTGATAAATAGCAGTCTAATTTTTGCATGAGAGTTTAATGAAAGAGTAAGAAATCAATTGGAAGTTCTATCCGATAAAATACATGGGAGGTTTTTGTAGTCTGACGTTCCAAATCTTGTTCCACAGTTGACTTGTTCCACAATTAATACTTCCCCTGTTCCAGTGTTTCCATACATTAAAGTTGTTATGCCGACCAGATACCGTTACGCTATTAACAAATTTTCAGCTTGCTATTAATCAACTTTTTTTGTTACGCGGGATCCAGGCCTATTCGTTTTAAGTAACCTTTTTTCTAATAATGTGTTGTTGTAAGGGCATATCTGGTATCGCCGTTTATTTTGTCTACGAGTACCTAATAAAGTTAGCAGAATTTTAATGACAAAGCGGTGTTGGGTTTTGATTATTATGTACTAATATTTTTATTTATCACAGTAAATTGTATTTACCATTCGTATTCAGTTCGTTTCCTATCTTCTCCCATACCTCGTCTTTTAATTTCGTCCTCATATAATCGTCGTGGCTGGTATCATATACGATGGGAAAATTTCGAACTAGTTCTATCACCTTTTCAACGTCCATCTCGCAAACAAAAACACAACTGAGAATTGAGTCACGTGTCCCACGATCCAAGAAAACTGTACGCCGATGACAAACCTTCCCAAGCTAGACCTGCGAACGCATGCACTGATAGTAGGATGCGCAGAACGGTCTACGCAGTCCGCCGGTGCAGGTTGTGTCTCGCTTAGGTTTAATTTGCGCCGGGCCTTACACCTTAGGATTGGGAGGATGGATCATTTGGCGTTACCCAGGGTGCACCACGTTGTACACCCCTGAACTTGATCTGGATCTCTTTCTTCGACCCATTGCTTTTGTTTTCTTTTTATATAAATATACTTAATATAATAATACATACTTATACTAATGCTTTTCGATTAAAATTGCGAAGTTGAATTGAGAGAAGTCTGTTGCTACACGTTGAACAACCACTCGAACTTAAATAATGCAATATAAGCTCAATACTACACGTTGGATAGCTTATACAGAGCTTATCACCACTCAACCAGATATACCACATTGAAGCAAGTGCTCAAATCGGCAACAGTGTTTATTATTCCACTATAATATCGATGCGTAATCGTCCATCGACGGATTTAAACAAATAATACTTTAAGTTATGAAATTACTAATTTACAATGAGTAGGTGACGTAATATGATTGTTAAATTACCGGCAAGTGGTTAAATAAACGAGCTTCTCAAATTCCATTTGTTTCAAAGCATTTTACCAAACATTTACAATTGTGTTTTAACTGTCAAATATGTTCAAAATTTATATATTTATCTACTCGTTCCGATAGTACCAGTATGTTATTAAAACTATTAACTAAAATTAATAAATAATTCAATCAATTAACAAGTATCCAAGTATTTTTAAAAGAACAGTCAAAAAGTAAAGACATAGTCACCTCTAGTTTAAAAATGACATTGACACTCTATGACTATGCCGGCTACACTCTTATGTATATAATCACATGTCCATAAATTATAATAATAACGCATAGTTTGTTAAATGTGGAAAACAGGCAGTGCTGATACCTCAAGTCGGCACACCTAATCGAAATCCAAACGCAGTGTATATCCTTATACAGTGCTAGTCAAAAGTCCATACCCCCACTCTTATCTTTTGAACGGCTATACCTGTAGTAGGGAGGAAATAAACGGACGTAAGCTTCTTAACTAGTCAAGACAGGTGGCGTAATAGTGACAGATGACGTTACAGAGCCACTGTGACCGATAATTTTACTGTAACAAAAACGAGCGTTCGGGTATTTATTTACGACTTTATTATTTATTTATACAAGTTTACTTTACAAACTTTAGCTTAAGACTAAACTCTATTTACAAATATGCCCGTATTTATACCCAGTTGTTATTCTGGAACAATCGACGCCCATCTCTAGCTATCAGCTTGTTCCGCCTACGGGACGTACGTTCGAGAAGTCTCTCCTCCTCTCCGCCGAGGCCTAGATCATTCGATTACGTCATTCTCGAGGTGTTTACTGTTATACGGCGGTCGGCCAAGATTTCTCTTTCGTTACAATATTGACCTATGACACGATATTCCTGGTGTTTTCTGCTTACTGCGATTTTACAACGAATATACGCAAAAATCAACATTTTGTTAAGTCAAAAAAAGTCGGTAGTCATTTCACCTTTTTCAAAAAAACCACAAAAACAAAACTGGTGTCACATGTATTGTTTGGCACCAAAAATATGGCGGACACATCAAAAACTGGCTTCACTTTTTGCAGGTTGGTTGAACGAGCGTTACCCCTCCTCTCTCTTTCCTTGTCTAAGGTTCTCAGGTTTTCGCAAAGACATAAAAGTTTATATGTCGTTTCATGAAATTTAAAATCCAATCTCGTCCTGTTAACTTGTTAGTTTCCCATTCCTTTGGCATTTTTTGTTGTTTTTTAAGGCGTACTCGTAAGCTAAGGACCGCACTTGTCCATAATTTAAACCGTAATTTAAATTAGAACATTTTTGTAGATAATCGACTAACAATAATTCTTCGGAGTTGGTAAAAACCTGTCGACTGGTGTACTTAGAAGAAAACTTTTGACTATCATCGTCATCGTAAAATGGGGTCTCTAACGGGGTTGAAATTACAGATTGTCTAGTTTCTGAATGAGATCTCTTAAAGCGCTAAAAACAATGAAGTAAGTTTTTAAATTCAGAAAATAGTTTCTGGAGCTGTATGGGTCATAATAACTAAGATTGAAAGAAGTGAAGGGGATATCTATTGTTCTTATATCCTAACTACGACCCAGTAAACTGTCAAAATTAAAACTTTAAAAAAAGATATATTGAATTGAAAAAAATTACGTGCTAATGACCTATGCTGTTCAGGTTATTAAAACACTTCTAGCAGTAGCGTGTAATGGAAGTATAAAAGAGATTCTGAACTTTCTTGTGGATAATTTGAAAATATACCTTTTGAAGAAAACTTTTGACTATCATCGTCATCTTCGGCTCCTGAATCACCTGCTTTACCCATTCTATGTTCCTGTCCGAACATCATTAACAGCCTTTTTAATATCATCCTCGTCAATATCACATCTATTTGTCTTTCTTTTGTAAGCTCGTACCATTTTGAAGTCTAAAAAAATTATGATCAGCAAATTATAAACTCGAGAACTGATACTTTGAATGCAATCATAAATGCGGTGCCAGATTTGACATATGTTAAATGTACCCCACGTGTTTATGTTAAATGTGCCCCACCTCTACACAAATCAAAACTGTCATAACCTTGAGCTATTTACAGGCTGTTTATGTCAGAAATATTCAACTGTTTCATTAAAATAGTAGGCTTAACCAAAAATATACAACTTACCTGCATAAAAACAAACACCGAAACTAAAATATTTTGCAGCTATTAGGAGTAAATTTACATAAAATCTATAAAACACTTTCGAAGACTGTAATATTCAACCCAACTGAAGTTAGATACGTAATTTATCATGTCTAGGGGCAGATATTAAAAGTATTAATATTTGGGCGGTAATTTTGAATTTGTCAAAACTGTACCACTGTCAAATGTGCCCCGCACTCCCCTATATGTAAATATAAAATACGGAGTGAGTTTTATTTATGGAAACGCTCAATTATCTCGGAAAAGGCTTGCAAGATTATTATAGATTTTGGTGGCTAAGGGTTTTCTATTGCAGCCGATATTATAGTGCTAATTACATTGTTGTCAGAGTTTCCGTTTTTCTGGAAATCTGTTGAACTTTCTTATTTCAAATGAAACACCTAGTATATTTTTTGCGTTTTGAAGTCCTTAAAAAATACTGATTATTTTTCATGTTATATTCCCGATACCTAAATGCCATAATTTCGGACTTTTGCTACATTTATTTAAAAAAAAATTAAACAAATTATAAAAATCAATTTTTTTGGCCCGGTTAAACATTATTTTAGGTTGCTTGTAGGGGTGTTCATTTCAAATATACATCGATGTTTTTTGCGATGAATCAATCGGAAAGCTTGCATCGATGTTTTTCAATACATCGAATTAATACATCGATGCTTTCGATGCATCGATAAAACATCAAAGACGCATGCGCGTGTCAATTATCATGTGACACGCACATGCGCAGCCGACATGTTGAATGAAAACGGGTTTGAAGTTAGAAAAATGAGGGAAGAGGAGGGAGTTATTGCCATTATCCGCAATGGATGAGGCAGGAGAAAAAAAAAGAAGACTAAAACCACTCTGCGCTTGGCGAGATTTCAGTTTCTCCAGGACTTGTGTTATGGAAGAATTTGGACCAATCACGGGTCACAGATTTTCGATTTGACACTTGATAGTGCGATTATCAACTTTCGAAAATATATCCAGTTATTTACCTTTTTACCACAATAAAAACAAAGGGCATAGCCGGGTAACAATGTCAAAATTGCCCCAGTGGAAACTTGACCCCAAATGTTGGGGTATTGTTCGGCATCACAAAAGATGAAGATTCACCAAATTTTAGCCCAAAATATCGACACATAACCTCAAAATCCAATAAAACGTCAAAAATCATTTTTTGGGCATAACTCGCTTAATTTTTGACCAAAAAATATTTCTTTTTTTTTAAATTAAAGGTTTTTTTGTGCTCTACAACATTTTTCAAAAAAAAAAAGTTGGCGGGAAATTCAAATAGATTTAAGCGTTTGAAAATTTTAAACGCCCATAAAAAAATAACAAAAAATATGGATCGCTCGAAAAAAATATATATAGTGTATGATCACCAAAGCTATGTTCCAGAATTTTTTCAGAATTTTTAAAGTGGTACAAGGGAGTTAAAAATCAAAAAAACCGGTTTTTTACCGTTTTTTCGCCGTTTATTGAGTCACATTTTTAGTCAGAGATGCGCTACTCTTTTGAAAAATATTTGAGTAAATAGCTGACAATAACATCTTTAATTTGGATTCCGGATGAACCATTTTGGACCCTTAGAACCAGAGTTATGGTGATTTAAAAAGGCGAAAATCTGATTAGAACCTTCGATTCTCCGGCGCTTTCACCGTTTCTTCGCTGTTTTTGAGTTATACTTTTAGTTAGAGAGACGCTACTCTTTTGAAAATTATCCGAGCCATCAGTTGACATCAATACCTTTAATTTGGACCCAGAATGAACCATTTTGGATCCTTAGAACAGGAATTATGATGATTTAAAAGACGAAAATCTGGTTAGAATCTTCGGTTTTCCAGATATTTCGCCATTTTTTCGCCGATTTGTGTTACATTTCTAGTTAAATTATTATTCAACTAACTTTTTTCAAAAACTGAAATCAAGACCTTAAGTTGAACCCTAGATTTGGCCCTGTGAACCACTTAAGCTAAGCAATATGAATCAAAAATTGATAATTTGATAAATAAAGAGGTTTTGCCATTTTTTTGTTATTTTTGCTTTTTTAATGCGTATTTAACTTAATCTTTTACATTAAAAATTGACACGAATTATAATGTATTTGTTCACACTCATCATTCCACCTTGCATTTTTATCTTTATTCATTCTTACTCACACACATACACATACACTTATTTATTTATGAAGAGTAGATCATCTCTAGTCTTCATCACTATCTTCTTCGATAACTGGATACACACCATCTTTTTCATAATATTTGGAAAGTTTATGTGCAGGTCTCAAAATTTTTGATTCATATCTAGCAAACGAGAGATAGTATATAACTGCAGCGACGTGTGAGCAGCAACCTATTGTCCGTAATCCATTGGCACATTGACAGCAATAGCGTAGAATTCCGTTGTAACCAATACTATTTGGGCTATAATGAATAAAGCAATTGTACGTTTTTCTCGATATATGTCGAGACCTCACTTGTACTTTAATTATCTCAGGAGTTTCCTTCAAGTAGTCAATTTGAATGTTGCCATCTTCGTCCATCATCTCAGCTAAGTATGAGATTGTCTGTTTAAGTTGATAGGTACCTGTAAAAAATACCTTTAAATCTTCTTCCGTTAGCTCCGGAAAATCCAAAATTTCACCCGATGTCAATCTTCGGAATGGTACTTTCCTTCGATTTAATCTTTTCGAATCAACTTCAACAGCCAATGAATTTTCCTTAAGACTCTGCTTTTTAATTTGCTCTAAAACATTGTTACTTGTAGATAGTTTTGAAACGCTTCGTTTGCCAAATTGGTTTACTAAAAATCCAGCGATTCGACAATATAGTCCGGCATTGTGAAGCAGTTTGTTGTCAAATTGGTGGTGAAGCAATTTGTACTTCATTCCAATGATCCCATGGACTGCTTCAACCACCCAGCGAATTAACGTAACTTTTCGTGACTCGTTCGATTCTTCTGCACTTAATTGATTTCGTTTACCCTTTAATGCGGGCATAAAAACTCTATACTGATGCTCTTCTAATTTATTTTGTACATCACGAAATCCTCTGTCAACGAAAAATGCATCATTTTTCTCTAACAAAGCTGATAGACCAGTTTCATCCGAAATTATATCTTCCATAATCTGAGCATCATTCATGTTGGCAGTATAAGGTCCCATGATATCGACGATGAAACCATTGGTAGTACAAATCGTGAAAGGCTTAGTCAAAGGGACTTTTTTTGACCCGAATACGACTTCCTTTGGTAATCGTTGTTGCTACTCTTTTGATGACGAAGATAAGTCCCATCGCAAACTAAAGAGACTTCATCGTCTTTAATTTGATGAAGCTCTTTAGCTATAGGAGCAGTATTTTCAAGTATTAGCTGTCGAGTGCATGATTTGATACCAAATCTTGTAGGTAGTACGTCGATCTCGAATGACTTCAAAATGGAATCAGAAAAATCAGAAACTTGTTGTGGACGTTCTAATCCTAATACAGAACGTATTATTTCATTTGATAATCCGGTTCTCATTCTGAATAAAAAAACGACTACAGCTTGCGTTACCGTACGATTCTGAGTATTTCTCATCGAAGTCATCATGCCTTTTAATTCAATTACTTGCTCCCATGTGAGTCCTGTAAATGCTTTTAAGCGCTCTTCTGATAAAGTGTAGTCACCAACTTTATCAGTAAGCTCCATGTTAGCAGAAACGCTTAAACATTCTAAGAGTTTTGACACCTCATTCACTTCGACATTACTTGAAGATGAATATACCAATACTGGAAAATTACCAATGTCTTCTATATAGAATCGCTTTTTTATTAAATGATCTGAACAGCAACGATTACCGTTTGGTATAAAAATCCTAGTTGCTAAAAACACCTGCTTTCTTGCTTCAAATGGGACTAAAACTGTCCTAGAAATTTTTCCACATATGAAACATTTACTGTGCGTAGCTATGGTTCTTTGAAACGGTAATGAAACATATTCAATTTCTTTTTCTTCTTTAACATTATATTCAAATACTGAGCCAGAAGACTGTGAAAAAGCGGATGTAGTGGCGGAAGATTCTTGGCTGCTTTTTACTTCTTGGCTACTTTTTACCTCTTGACTTTCACATTTTACGTCTGAAGTCGACTTTGAATTAAATGAATACCTCGTGTAGCATTTTCTACATAAATAGCTACCTACAGTACAAGCGACATCAAAAAAATCAGATAATTTTTCAGCTTCGGATTCTGATGTTACAATCTTCTTACTTCCTGGGACTTTATTGGAAAAAATCCCGCAACTTACACACTTTTTAGTTGCACTGCCAGAAGACATTCTGAGTCTGCAATGAAACATTTTTACATATCAAATGCACTGGAAATCTAAAATTAGCATTAAAAAAATTAAAAGTAAACCTTAATAAAATAATTTTGCAAGAGTAAAATATATTACACATTGATAAATAATAAATATTTTTTTCGTACCCTAAAATATATAGTTTTAATAAAAAATGAAAAAAAAAATAAAAAGAAGCATTTTTTAAGTTCATTATAGTCATTCATTAGGTTTAAATATCTGGGCAAGTTACTAGATGAACATGTTCGATGGGATTATGAATTAAATCATAAAGTAAAAAGGTTTAAAAACACTGTATTTAATGTCTCTACCACTTTTTACCTAAAATGTGTCAATTTGAGTTAACAATATCAAAAAACGGGCTTAAAACTCCAAAAAATGAAAAAAAATCGATTTTTAGACTCCTATTTGACCCACTTAAAGGGGTCCAAAAAATTTGAAAAAATTCACGGATATTCAGAAGATGCCATACAACATATTCCACCACTTTAAGACAAAAATTTTTTTTTTTAAGATTAAATGTGTCAAAGAATCACCCATATATATAAGAATGGATGAATATGTCCAGGATAATTTAAAATTATGGAATTTGCAAGAGATAATTGCTAGTCTATAATATATTTATTTATTTGTGTATTCCAAAATATTTTTATATATACACGCTAAACCTTAAAGCGGAATAATTACAGTCTAAAATAATAATATTGATTGCATGCTTTATTTATCAGAAAGTACTTAGCGAAAACTGGCAGTATTGTTGTAAGAAGTTAAAAACATTATTTGAGTAAATATTATTAGAATGTATCAAAAAATACCTTTAAAATGGTTATTTTATTATAAGTAGGACATGTATAACTTTTATACTTCACCGGTAGCTAAAAATGTTTATATAAAAAATCAAAAACCTTCTATTATTAATAAAATCTATTTTCTAGCCAATATTACAGTCTAAAATAATTATATTCCTTGCATGCTTTATTTATCAGAAAGTTCTTAGCGAAAACTGGCAGTATTGATGTAAGAAGTGAAAAACATCATTTGAGTAAATATTATTAGAATGTATCAAAAAATACATTTAAAATGGTTACTTTATTATACTATTAAAATACATTCTAATAATATTTACTCAAATGATGTTTTTCACTTCTTACATCAATACTGCCAGTCTTCGCTAAGAACTTTCTGATAAATAAAGCATGCAAGGAATATAATTATTTTAGACTGTAATATTGGCTAGAGAATAGATTTTATTAATAATATAAGGTTTTTGATTTTTTATATAAACATTTTTAGCTACCGGTGAAATATAAAAGTTATACATTTTCTACGTATAATAAAATAACCATTTTAAATGTATTTTTTGATACATTCTAATAATATTTACTCAAATAATGTTTTTAACTTCTTACATCAAAACTGCCAGTCTTCGCTAAGTACTTTCTGATAAATAAAGCATGCAATCAATATTATTATTTTAGACTGTAATTATTCCGCTTTAAGGTTTAGCGTGTATGTTCTTTCTTTTATATAAAAGTAAAAAAAAACATCATGTCATTTTTTTGCATTGTTCCTCCAATTATACATAAATATTGCATATGCATATATACAAGGAGTATATTATACTATGGATGATTCTCTGATGGGACATAGCACTGGTTCGCAATAAGAATAAGATCAAATAAAAACAATTGCCACAAAATCAAAAATATTTCATAAATAATGAAATAAGAGTAGAAGATAGATATTCAATAACATACTGCCAAAAAAAGCAAAAAATTAAAAGTAACAAATACTTCAGATCTTTATCTGAATAAGTAGAATGCTGTTATTAAAACTATTTTGTGGTAAAACTATTTATTTGAAATTCAACTGCTCAAGAAGATATAAACTTTTCTTTAAATAATCTTGAATTTTTTTCAATGCATAATAATAATGTTTTGAATATTTTAAGAGTGTAATCAAGAACAAAATTTTCAACAGCACTTCAGCTTTTCATTCACATCTTTTATTACGTTGACATTTAACATTGTAAAATTTTTTGATGGACAATTTTTTGATGTCAAAATATTCATCTTGCTAAGAAGCTTATAAAAACTAAAATCAGTATATATTTCAAATCATATTTATTGAAATTTTATTTTCAAGAAGTTAATTTTATATTATGAATTACAATAAATAAATCTTAAAACTTCTTTTAAGTAATATTAAAAACTCTTCATATATATTCAGAAGTAGTTAAATTATTCTTATTCTTTACTTTTAGAATGAATAAATTCTTAACCTTCAAAATGATGTAAGAACTACAAGTATACTTACAAGTAAGATTGTCTTAATGCACTAAGTTTTCATTGTATATACACTTTCTTGATCTTTTTTGTGAATATTATTTATAAAAAATGTAAACGATTCACTTTTATATTATTTTACTAATGAGTCAAACTGAATACAAACAATCACAGTTTAATAATTATCAAACACATGTGTTTGCCGGTTAAGACTCATACACGCTACGTTTACAAGGCGCATAATATATAGACTTGCAACCTAAAGGTCTTGACACACACAGAACAAGTGAGCTAATAAGGAAAATACAATTTTTTTCATTTGTCTCATGCGCAGCGTAAAAATTATAAATAATAAGGATTACATATAATAAATAGGAATAATAGGTGCGTTTTTTTTTCTTTAATGTATTATATATAATCATGTATGCAGATTACAAAATTTATTTGTTGTATGTAAAAGATTAAGTTAAATACGCATTAAAAAAGCAAAAATAACAAAAAAATGGCAAAACCTCTTTATTTATCAAATTATCAATTTTTGATTCATATTGCTTAGCTTAAGTGGTTCACAGGGCCAAATCTAGGGTTCAACTTAAGGTCTTGATTTCAGTTTTTGAAAAAAGTTAGTTGAATAATAATTTAACTAGAAATGTATACAAATCGGCGAAAAAATGGCGAAATATCTGGAAAACCGAAGATTCTAACCAGATTTTCGTCTTTTAAATCATCATAATTCCTGTTCTAAGGATCCAAAATGGTTCATTCTGGGTCCAAATTAAAGGTATTGATGTCAACTGATGGCTCGGATAATTTTCAAAAGAGTAGCGTCTCTCTAACTAAAAGTATAACTCAAAAACAGCGAATAAACGGTGAAAGCGCCGGAGAATCGAAGGTTCTAATCAGATTTTCGCCTTTTTAAATCACCATAACTCTGGTTCTAAGGGTCCAAAATGGTTCATCCGGAATCCAAATTAAAGATGTTATTGTCAGCTATTTACTCAAATATTTTTCAAAAGAGTAGCGCATCTCTGACTAAAAATGTGACTCAATAAACGGCGAAAAAACGGTAAAAAACCGGTTTTTTTGATTTTTAACTCCCTTGTACCACTTTAAAAATTCTGAAAAAATTCTGGAACATAGCTTTGGTGATCATACACTATATATATTTTTTTCGAGCGATCCATATTTTTTGTTATTTTTTTATGGGCGTTTAAAATTTTCAAACGCTTAAATCTATTTGAATTTCCCGCCAACTTTTTTTTTTTTGAAAAATGTTGTAGAGCACAAAAAAACCTTTAATTTAAAAAAAAAGAAATATTTTTTGGTCAAAAATTAAGCGAGTTATGCCCAAAAAATGATTTTTGACGTTTTATTGGATTTTGAGGTTATGTGTCGATATTTTGGGCTAAAATTTGGTGAATCTTCATCTTTTGTGATGCCGAACAATACCCCAAAATTTGGGGTCAAGTTTCCACTGGGGCAATTTTAACATTGTTACCCGGCTATGCCCTTTGTTTTTAATACTGTGTGTTTACCTCTTTCATTTTGATATTTTTATCCATTTATATTTTCTTCTGTAGTATTCTGTCCTTTTATTCATAATTGTAGCCTGTAGGTGAATTGGATTTATAGAAGTATAATTGGATTTACATTTATCAAAATATAGTGAACTGTGAACTCTAAAAATAAATTCAAATTCAGAAGATGTAATGTATGTAGATAATTAATGATAATTTTAATTCTATGAAAATGTAAAATAAATACACCTTAAATATAAATACAAGTGTTTTAATTTAGTACCAAAATAAATTTTAAATAGCAAATTTAAATAGTACCTTCACTTTTGTTAGATCCAAACCCTCAAAAATAGACAAGCTACAATCAAAGAAATAAAATGATTGGGATTTTTTAATTTCCTAATATGTAGGTGTGCATTTTACCTTTCATTATAAGACTTTTTCTATGCTTGGAGTCACACAAAATAATAAGATACGTACTTGTGGATTTTCTACAACTTTTTAAAGAAAAACAACCAATATCATCTTGTTCTTATGGTATTCCCTACAGTACATAGTACATCTACTTATACAGTGCGTCCATAAAGTAACGCATAAATTCGTTATTTCGTAAACCGGCGACTTTAATAAAAAATCCCGAAACAGGTCGATTTTTATTTTTAAATTACGATTTTTTGGTATATATATCATGCTAGTGACGTCATCCATCTGGGCGTGATGACGTAATCGATGATTTTTTTAAATGAGGACAGGAGTCATGTGATATCTCATTTGAAAGGGTATTCAATTCTCTATCCAATAATGTAAACATCAACATAATTATTTATACAGGGTGTTCAAAAAACATTTTTTAAATTAAAATAAGTGAGACAAAAAGAAGAATATATGTAATTTATTTTAATTGAAAATGCATTTTACTACTGTCAGTAAAGAGAAAAAAAATTAGTTGACAAATAAACATTGATTTTCGTTTAAACGAAATGTTCAAACTGCCAAGAGACAGGTAGGTGGCAGCTTTAACATTGAATTTAAGCGAAAAACAATATTTATTTGTCAAATAAACATTTATTTCCTGTTTTCTGACAACAGTAAAACGTATTTTGAATTAACTAAATTACATTCATTCTTCTTTTTGTCTCAATTATTTTAATTAAAAAAATGTTTTTTTGAACACCTTGTATAAATAAATATGTTAATGTTTATATTATTGAATAGAGAATTGAATACCCTTTCAAGTGAGCTATCAGATGACCCCTATTCTCATTTAAAAAAACATCGATTACGTCATCATGTCCAGATGGATGACGTCACTAGTATGAAATATATGCCAAAAAATTGGAATTTAAAAATAAAAATCGACCTGTTTCGGGATTTTCCCTTAATATCGCCGATTTACGAAATAATGAATTTATGCGTTACTTTATGGACGCACTGTATAGTACTTTTGCTTATATAAATAAAATATATAAAAATATAATGTAACCAATGTGTGTTTATACTTTTCAATACATACCTATACAATTTTATTTTAAGTATACCTATAATCATACACATTACCTATTAAACTGTTAAACGTACACACAGTTAAAAAATGGACAGTAAAAAACCTAAAATGAAATAAACACATAAGTACCATTCTAAAATTCTTTACCAAAATCCAAATTATATATTAAGCTGGATTTATAGTTTGACGGACTGTAGACATAGACACTCTGAAAAAAGATCAACATAGAAGTTTGTGTACTCTTGTTTATAAAGCTTGCCACGCATGGGGAGCTATACTATAATATATTATATTATATCATATCGCTCACTATAACGATTCCTAACTAGGAACCTAATTAGTTAGGAACTAATGGTTCCATGCATGCAAGTTCACTCATAATTACTATAGTATCATATCGCTCACTACAGCGATTCCTAACTAGGAACCTAATTAGTTAGGAACGAATGGTTATGTGCATGCAGGTTCACTCATTATAGTGAGCGATATGATATACATATTATAGTATAGCTCCCCGTGCGTGACAAGCTTTATAATCAAGAGTACACAAACTTATATGTTGATCTTTTTCCAGTGCGTTTTCCTCTACAGTCTGTCAAACTATAAATCCGGATTAATAAATAATTTGGATTTGGGTAAAGAACTTAGAATGGTATTTATGTCTTTATTTCATTTTAGGCTTTTTCTGGCTATTTTTAAATGTGTGTACGTTTAATGGGTAATGTGTGTGATTATATATTGTCGCTGATTTGCAAAAAGAGGCCAAGTAACATTTTTATATTTTTACTAAGTGGAACTTGAGCTCCCTTTTACACAACCAGTTTAAAACAAAATGTTACTTGGCATCAAAAAATTATGAGACTATCTCAACAACAATAAGTAATACACTTGACCCTTGTTTACAGAATAAAATGTCACTTGGCACCTTTTTGCAAACCAGCGACGATACTTAAAATAAAATTGTATATTATGTATTTAAAAGTATCAAGGCACTTTTGATTACTTTATAGTGTTATATATTTTAATTATATAAGCAAAACTATTGTATAAGTTGATGTACTATAGTGAATAGCATAAGAACAAGATGACATTGGTTGTTTTTGTATAAAGAAATTATAGAACATTCAAAAGTATTTACCTTATTATTTTGTGCGACTCCAGCATAGAAAAGTTTTATAATGAAAGGTAAAATACATACTAGAAAATTAAAAAATCCCAATCATTTTCATTATTCAAATACCTTACTATTTGGTAATAAAATTTGTTTTGGTAATCAATTAAAACACTTTTATTTATATTTAAGGTGTATTTATTTTACATTTTCATAGTATTAAAATTATTATCATTAATTATCTACATATAATTACACTTACATCTTCTGAATTTGAATTCATTTTTAGTGTACTTTGATAAATATATAAATCCAATTATACTTCTATAAATCATCCAATTAACCTACAAAGATCAATAAAAGTACAGAATACTACAGAACAAAATAAAAATGGATAAAAATAACAAAATGAAAGAGGTAAACACACATTTAAAAACAAATTTGTTTTTAGTTTTTTATTGTGGTAAATGGATTTTCGAAAGTGACAATCGAACTGTCAAGTGTCAAAAAATCGAAAATCTGTGACTCGTGATTGGTCCAAATTCTCCCATAACACAAGTCCTGGAGAAACTGAAATCTCGCCTGCGCTTGAGCTAAAACAGAATGAAACAAAGAGAGGATTGGTTGGAAAATATGACTTGCATTTGACTAGTTTATTCGATGCATCGAAAAAAATACATCGATATATCATAAATATTCACTGTATCCGATGTGTCGGATTGATTCGATGCATCGAATGGTAAATATCGATGTTTTTCGATACATCGATGTATATCGAGCATCCCTAGTTGCTTGGATCATTGGGAACAAAAAAGGTCTTTTGTAATTTTTCTTTAAAATTAATCGTTTACGAGTTATATACAATTTAAAACTGAAAAAAAATCGAATAATGACGATTTTCAAGGTTCAAAAATTTCAATAAAATCAAAATATTATTTTTGAAACTGCGAAGTACCCAAATTCAAGCTCAAGCCATATTTTATCAGCTACGGATAAGTAATTTGAGCTTGTTTCATTTTAAAACATTGTTTTTTAGTTGTTAATGCAGTCCGATCGCCCGTCCTCTCATATGCACTTCATTAACAATTTAAAAGCAATGTTTTAGAGTAAAACCAGCCAAAAGATCCTATGGCAAGCTGTTAGAAGAGTTTGGCTTGAATTTAGGTACTTCGTAATTTCAAAAATTATACTTTTTACTTGTGTTTTTGAACCTTGAAAGTCGTCACTATTCGATTTTTTTTCAGTTTTAAATTGTTTATTACTCGAAAACGATTAACTTAGAGAAAAATTACAAAAGACCTTCTTTGTTCCGATTGATCCAAAGAACGTAAAATAATGTCTACCCGGGCCGAAAAAATTGATTTTTATAATTGGTTTAAATTTTTTTATACATGTAGCAATAACTCCGAACTTATGGAATTTAGGTATACGGATTATAACATGAAAAATAATCAGTATTTCTTAAGGACTTCAAGACGCAAAAGATATACAGGGTATTCCATTTGAAATAATAATTACAACAATGTAATTAGCACTATAATATCGAGCGCATTAGAAAACCCCTACTTACCAAAATCTATAAAAATCGTTCAAGTCGTCTTCGTGGTATTTGTGTG
Source organism: Diabrotica virgifera virgifera (assembly GCF_917563875.1). NCBI lineage: Eukaryota > Metazoa > Arthropoda > Insecta > Coleoptera > Chrysomelidae > Diabrotica > Diabrotica virgifera. The sequence goes on from NC_065451.1 coordinate 79,787,594, forward strand.
TTTACATACATAAAACTCTGTATGTTTATTTTGCTACCTCTCAAAAATGTTACATATTTGTTAGAAATGACTCAAGCACTTTTTACAAAGAGCAACTTTACAAGCTTGACAACACAAATTACTTCTTTTCTGTTTGTCTTTATTTAGTACTGCTGAATGCACACCTCCGATAAGTAGAAATAATAAGTAAGTGGGCACCTACATTTGACAAACGAATTGAATTCTTTACTGTGCCTCGTCCATAGTGAGAATTATATTTGCGTCCAGATCCCACTGCATTTACTGGCCTTCCCCGTTGTTATGTACTAGAAAATATACCAATAAGTTGATCTACTAAGCAGCTTCTAAACTGTAAATGGGTAAAAGGTTTAGAAGTGTGGTTGTCGTTTTTGTATTTGTGGTACATTATATACGAATTCACGATTGCTGCATCCAAAAAATATTTGCAGAGGATTGAAATCTGTATTGAAAACAACTGTTCTCAAAGTTTTCTACGAGTTAAATATACATATTCCAAAATTTTGTAAAAGTATAATAAATTTTTCAGAGAATCACACCAAATTTAGACCACACACAGTGCCATAATGTGTATCGGTTGCGTTCGGTCACAATGAAGCTATTATATTAACAATATTCCAACTGTCAAAATTTTTATTTTATCTTTTGTTGTGTTCCTAGGAGCAGTAGAGACAAGTTACATGTCTTTGGTTGTCTTCTGAATAAAAAGAGTCGGGCAGACTTTCTTTTATATTCTCTTGTTGTTTTGGTTTCTTCTGTTCTTCTTTTCCTTTTAATTGTCTTTCCTTTTGCTTCTTTCTTGTTGATATCCTCTTCAAGAGCAGTTTTGTATGTCGTGCTAGTTAACACTGCACTTCCACAAGATTTTCTTTTTGTTGTTTCTCTTACCTTGAATTTTAAGAACAGGTTGGCATTCTCGTGGTACAACTCTAAACGATGAATTCATTTTGTAACGATGAGTGCCATCGTTACGATATTATTATATTTATTCCTATAAGCCACCTAATAAGTATGCAACCAGTTATGCGTTCGTGCTTAGAACGGGTTACCTAGATTTGTGACCAAATATAATATAAGGTTGGTACTACGCTTGGGGAATTCTGGTCTTAGCGTGTGGCTGTACGGCTTCCGACGCAGGGGCATGTCATATCGCCCATCGGAGAGGATTGTCACTTCAATTTTCAATCTGGTTGGATGAACAAGTAAATTTTTCCGTGGTCACTGTTTAAAGAATATAATATTTAGTTAAAATATTCATTTATTATAAGATTGGTTTATTTTGGAAGGAGCTATTTTTTGTTTTGGATTTGTGCGGTGAGAGGAAGAGTTTTATTTCCAAGTTTCCTTTTGGAAAACAGTGGGTAAGTCGGCTATTAAGTATTCTTGTAAAAAAAACATGGTTCTCATTCTCAATACAATACTTATAGTAATATTATAATTGTTATTCTATAAATATAAAACATCAGGTCTTAACGAGTCAATCTCACTATCAAATTCATGTTTCTACAAGAAAAATTCTTTAAAATTAAATTTCCAGTTCAAAATAATTTCTGAAGTAATGACACTTTTCATTTCCTTTTAGTATCTACGTCTATAAAGTAATCCCTTATTGCAATATATACATATCTTCTTGGTTCATATGTCCTTCCATTTCTTTACATTTCCATTTTTGTTCAAGGTTAATGACACTTACTTATAAATGTCAATAGCTCATCTTTTTTCGGTAATTTTTTCTAGAAATTTTTATAAGGTTTTTATACCTTTCTTATATGCCCTGTTTTTTGTGTACTTAAGGAACAGCAGCTAATAGGAGATTCTTATGCTTTTAGCCACGGAAGAAAATAAGAAGATGGAAAATTAAGTCAATCATACTTTAATTTGCTTTTTTTGGAATAAATAATCATTTTGGGGATATTTTGGATGGAATGTGGATGTTTTGTTTGGTTTTTGTGGAATAAAAGTTGAGCTTTCCGATACTGGGCAGCTACCTGCTTGCCGTACCTTCCTGTTGGTGTGGAGTACCTCCCTAGGGTTGGGAAACCAGAGGATACCTCATTTGGCTCTCCCCTCATCGTCTTCACCGAAGTTTGGAAGAAGCAATCCGCCTACTTTTTGTAGGGACAGGTTTTTATATAACTAAATTTGCATGTCAATTTGTTTTAATAATAATTTCCAATTTTACTATTTTTTTTCTCTTCGTATCAATAACTTTCAAATAACTCTAATAATAATATACACTCATTGGTTTTTTCTTAAACATAATTAACATAATATTCAATATTTTTCAACAATTTTTATTATATTTCACCCTTATTTAATTTATTTAAAATAGCCTGGGATTTATAAACCATATGTGAAGATAATGTGCACAGTATCTGGTTCATATCCTATTTAATAATAGTTATTCCAGTTGTCGGGTGTTGTCACTTCCGATTAGATACGGTATTGTCAACCAATGTTGTAACCCTCATTAATAATAAGTTGTTAAGGTACATACCTATTCATACTAAATTCATTACATATTTTTTTTTCTACTCTAAAACCTGCATTATCGACAGCAGTGTACTAGCCTAGTACGTCGGATAATTAGCTAGTGTAAAAATTGTATATAGGGTATATAGGTTTTTTTATTAAATGTGGTTGTACATACTTATATGTTTTATTATCCTACCATTTTAATAGTACCATTTTAATAGTATTAGTTAGGTACAGCAATATAGGTCACGTGGAGAAGAATTTATAAAATCCTTCCCTGGCGCTCAACACTACTTCTGAATATCTTCTTGGTCAGTAGTTCCCTTTCTTTTCATTACTCCTTATATTCATTTATTTTCTTTATCATTCCAGTGTTTCATTAGGTACCGTCTTACTAGGGCATGAAATTTGGCCTAATCCTCCTCTGAGCCCTACTGTTTAGTCTCTTGAAAATCCAGCTAATCTAGTTTCCGAACACTTTCATAACTAAGTAACTTTAAAGCTATATCTCTTCTGGTCTACAGCGTTTTGATACGTTACAATTTGTTCATCTCGTCTTGAGCTGGGCCCAGGCTCAGAATTCTTGTACAGATCATTTCGCTAGAGCCATTATCTGCTTTGTTGGTTATGCCTGTCGATAAATCAGCTACTTTACTTAAACTAGATCCTTGAGCCATATCCTGACCTCACACCTCACCTCAAGGTCAGTTACTTCAGCTGATAAGTCCACATCTGAAAAAACCTCTGGGTCAAATAGAAATATGTCAGTTTTGCGGAACCCGTTTATCCCTTTTGTTGGTATACAAGGCTTTAAGTAGCCTTCGCAAAATATTTGGATGATTGGAAAAACTGACACGGTTCTACCAGGATGATGGTTCAACCATTTTTCTAATGCTTGGTCTAAATAAACGCTAAGTGGACCCATAACACCAACGTCCAACGGCTGCAGATTGTGCGTGCAGTGGGGAGGTAAACACAAGATGGTTATATAGTTTTCTCTGGCACTAATAACATCGAGATTTCTGGTGTGCGATAAATGTCCATCTAATATAAGTAAGACATGGATACTTGGCTTCACAAAAGATACGAAATGAGCAAAAAACTGCTTAAAAACTTTTGTACGCATCCATCAACTTTCATTACAAGCAAATATGGTACCCGCAGGAGCTCCGTATGTCAGTTCAGCTTTTATTCGCTTCCTGCCACAAACTACAGCTGTCGTCGAAATTAGGCGCTCCGCTGATTGTTACCCTCGCAACTTCTTTGGAACCTTTTTTTGTTAATATTTTTGAATTTCTCGGGAACAGTAGAAATCGAAGTCTCGTCTACGTTATAAACTTGGTGACAAGCATAATTATTTTTTGCATAAATCTCTCTTAACAGATTAAACAAGTTTGTTACAACCGGTGTCTTCTTCTAAAACCATTCAAGCAATCTTTATAATCTTTACAAAAAGCTTTTTCGACATGGGAAAACTTGTGGGGCAGTTTGTTTTTTTTTCAGCAAGCCGATGCGATAATTGCCGCAAATCACGCAAGATGAGTCCATATATCCTACTTCCATAATCTAGGATATGCCTTACTAGTCCTTGTTCTGGGGAAAATACAGGGTGGCCGCTACCAAGTGATATCTTCTTTATTCTCTATATGATTTTAACAGACATTCCCCACTTAACTTCGTGTATGGCATTTTTCATATGCTCAGCGTCCCAGTTTTGGTGGTTATTCGCTTATATGTTCGTGGCATTCTGCAAGAGAGACATAAAATAAATTTAAATATCAAAATTATTATATGAAATAGTTTTGCAGAAACGTAAAATGATCCCGGGATCATTTTACCCCAGGATACTAGAGGATCGTTTTACCCCAAAGTGACATGCATTAAGTTTTGTTAATTAAAATTTACTTGCATATATCAATTGAAAAGGGATACCACAAATCAATTCAGCAACTCTTCCTCAACAAAATATGATAAGAAAATAAACGGTCGGTTACAGCGTTTGAAAATAGTAGGCTAAAAAACAAATACCTTACCTTATATCATTGACAGCAAAAACACAAGGTCACTGCTTAGTCGAACGTGTTTCCGACGATATTCTCCTAATAACCGCTCCCTCTAGTACAATGTTGCCAATATTACAGTTATTTTACACAAAAGGTAAATATGGATAAATATTTTGTTCCAAAATTATACTTGATGCCTTTAATTCTGATGCGTGGGTATCAGTATTGGGCATGTACTGATTTTTACTCGAGCCTGATAATCAACTGGATGGAGTTGAACTTGGAGTCGTAAAATTACACAACTCATCTTCGGCCTCAGAGTCTCCGCCAATATCTGAATCCTCAGCTTGTTCATGTGTTATAATATCTATTAATCGATATGCTTCATCGCTTCTCATTTTGTTTAAATTATAAGTTGCTATTCCTGAACCAAAAAAAAACATGAAATTTCACATTTCATGTCTAATCAAGCTGGGAAAAATTCAAAATATCTTTTTTACCGAAAATAAATACGACTATATATAATCAGAGGGTACAATGTCTAAGAAATATTTTCTATCAAGTTACTAGTGTTTTGTACTATAGGCCTCGATATCACGGTTTGTGATTGGACACCAGCCTCACTTAATGTGGTAAAAACGACGTCAGTAAGTTTAAACGTTTTTGTGGTACTGACAACGTTTGAAGTAACGTTTAAAAACTCAAAATTAAAGGCTATGAGATGTGGATAACACGGAAATTGTTCCGATGTTATATTATTTGATAGAGCCAAATTCTTGGCTTCGGGACGACGGACGCCGATGGGACGGTAACCAAGAAGATTTTGGTTAACTGGATTGTCTGCGTCATTCTTCAGCTCGGAATCGTATCTTCTGGGAGGGTCGTCGGAAATGGCTTGGCGGACAGCTTCAGTTAAGACACCTAATACCCGCTTTATACCAACAATAAATTGATGAAGAAATTGACCAACTTCTTCAAGGTCAAATTTGACGTGTACAAAACACAATTTTATATCCAATTTTGCCGTGAATAAAAAGACAATGAAGAAATTTGACGAAATAAAACATGTCCTTTGTTCTATTTCGTCAAATTCCTTCATTTTCTTTTGATTCACGGTAAAATCACAGAACACTTTAGGTGATCTGTGGGTAAAAATAAATGTCATATTGTGTTCTGTACCAGAAAGTATACATTTTGTACACGTCAAATTAAATAACACGTAAAAATAAATAATTACACGTAAAAATAAATGTCATATTGTGTTCTGTACCAGAAAGTATACATTTTGTACACGTCAAATTTCTCTTGGAATAAATTCGTCAATTTCTTGATCAATTTATTGTTGGTGTAAAGCGGGTACAAGCAAGAAATTTCCTCATATAAATTATGGATGTGAGGATCTGGTTGAGGGTCTGCTTCTGGGTCGGGTAATGCGATTACTCCGTAGTAGCCTGGCTGTTCGTTGACCGGTTCGGTCGGGAGAGGTGGGAACTCGGGGTAAAGATGCTGCCCCGTTTTCGTTACAATATTGTCAAGTTGGCGTAGTTGTAAAATAAGGGGTTCTGCAACATTAAAGACTGTTGTCTGTGTTAGAGTGAGCAAATCTTGTTCAATTTCAGTCAACGGTTGGGAGTTCGTCTATATACTATTCTCATCCATAGAAGGGCGGTGAAATAATAATCTAAATATTCGGGGAGAAGAGTCTTCCCAATTTGTGCATCGTCGGTCAAAAGCTCGGCTAAGGTTGCTCTGCTTATCTCGATCAATGCAGGGGTTGATGGCATAAAGGTTTGCCTCACCTTGTTTCGAGAACTGTTATAGAATCGCGGAACACATAACTCTCGGCTGGATTGCCGCTGGTAGTTCCGTGTTTTCCTTTAGCATTTGCTTCAAGGAGAGTCGGTTTATTTAGAGTCGACTGTTGTGGTGCTTCAGATGACTTGGTTGTGTCACGTTTCGGCGGAGGCTTGGTAGCTTTGGACCTATGAACATTCCGTGCACGGGGGTCCCGCTGGTTTTCGGGTTAACCTCGTTAAACGCGAGCGGGTGGGGTGGGTTGTTCGTTGACAACAATGAATAATTGGTTAAAAGCGTTAAATAGCTTATTAACATTGAGGTCCGGACTGAGATATTCTATATATCATTTTTTGAGCGACTGTAGTGGCTCTCGTCACTCGGGAAGCTATTGATTGATCTTTTACCATCTGTCATGAAAATGTATTTATGTTTTTAACACCTACCCGTTTATCCTTGGAGGTTGTATCTTTTTTGTTGTTGAAACAAAAACAACTGTTGTTGAGACAATAACAATCGATTCTAATGACAACACGTCAACCTGCATACTTGCACTTAGATCAATAATGGTTACTAATGATTATTAGCAAAGAACATGGTCCTGGACCACGGTTCTTAGACATGTACTACAGTTGCCTACTCCGACTAACCAATAAACATTAAGCGCGCGATAACGTCACGAGAGTACAGCAATTTGAATCGTAATATGATTAATCGGCATTTTTATGTCTGATTCATGGAAAATAGGAGTGATAGTTATAAAATAAAGATGTTTAAGGGAAGTGCGGAGGATTTATTTTATTTTGTGGAGAATTACATTTATTTTCACAAACCTACACTTGACCGGAATTATCAGAATATGCAGGTATCCAACCATGGTGGTTACATTATATGAAAATCAAACACAAAATAATTATTTACTCACAAACAACATCTTTATACTTTTAAACATATACAAAGAAATACTTCAGTAAAAAACTAATATAAAAACATTTAAAACTACACTCTATTTGCAATAATCGCATATAAAACTTTTGGGATTGTCGTAACCACTACATTCTTTATCCGCCCATTTATGGCAAACTCTGCATCTGTACAACATTTCTGATTTTCCATATTCGCCACAATAGATACACTCTTCTTTTTTGTCGCTGTTGGGATCATCGGGACTATGGTCATTGCAAATTTCCATTTCATCGTGGGATGAAGCGCTTGAAGAACTAGCATCAAAGACTTTCCTCGTGACACGTTTTACTTTTTTATTTACGTGTTTTACAGTTTTTGAAAGTTTTTGCTTTTCTTTCTTCTGTAATTTTTTATTTTCTTTCTGCTCCAGTTCTATTTTTTTCTGGAGTTGCCGTCAAAATCTTTGAAATGCCTAATTTTCTACCTCTCTTTTCTAATGTATTTTCAGTTATGACGCACAACGGTGTCATTTCTTCCATCGATATATCTCCTTGTAAGATCTGATTTTGATGGTGAAGGAGTGACATCTGCGTGAGCTTCGTTGGCTTTTGATGTACTTGAAATAACATCAGGTTCATTTGTTTCCAAGACTACATCTTTTGAAGGCACTCGAATTGTTTCTGAGGTACAGGGAGTAAGGTCAGCTTCAGGAAGTTGTAGTTGGACAGAGCGGGAATATCAGAAAGGGTGGAAGGCAAAAAATCTTCGTCTGTGAAAATGTTTGGTCTATATGGAACAATAACGCTTATTTTAAAGCCTTTTTGAGCTTTTTCAGATACATCAAATGGTGTTATTTTTTGGTGAACATTTCGTCTCGTATAGAGTGAACATTCATTTGAATAGGCATATTTTAGCGGTTCAAAAAATATCAAATCTAGTGGCTGTAGCTTATGGGACGTGTGGGGCGGAAACGATAACATAATGATCCCATTTTCACGGCAAAATTCATAAGCAGATAAAGAACAATGACTGCTGTGATTATCTAGCAACAGCAATGCCGGGTTGTCGTTCAAAGTAGATGCGTGTTTATTAAAATGTTTAAGCCAAATCAAGAATAATTCTTCATTCATCCAACCTTTGGCCGAGAATTCATATATGGCACCTACCGGTCCATTGCGTTTGAGCTGTTCCAACATTAGGATTTTAAGATAAACATCGGAGGTATATATATATATATATATATATATATATATATATATATAAAAAACCAATACAGAAGTAAAAACTTCGAGATGTATTCTGGTATAAAATCGTTTATTTAAAAACTATAAAATGTCATCGATTGCAGAACGTTTTCGTTCTAAACAGAACATCTTCAGTGCCTAGAATGAAGTATTTCCACGTTAGATTAAAGCAAAGGGTTAAAAATGTGACTGTTAAAATGAAAAAAGTGTGGGAATACTTACATCCTGCCGAGTATTTTGAAACTAGCACACCGTAAATAGTGTTAACATCATCATATATGGTTTACATAATGTAATATGTTAAAATGTTATGACTACAAGTCGATGTTAATGGATAAAGTGGAACAAATGCTAAAAGGGTGCCATGGTTCCCTGCTCGAAGATACTAGGTACTTGCCAATTCAATGGGCACAGACCAACTGAGAAATTATGAAGTGGATTTACAATTTGACAAGGGTGACATGACATGACAAGATAAAGCCAATTTTTGGTTAAAGTTTCATTTGATTTTGGATTTTTTAATAAAATGCGGAGGTTTGTCTGCAAAAATAATTTAAATTATTTGAATAATAAAATCTACTGTAAAGTTTAAATTAGCAACTCTCTATTCCAGAATAACTTATAGATTCATTAAATTTAATGCAGATATATTACGTGGTTTAAGTTGTGACGTCATCGGATGTGAAATGACGAGTTGAAAGTTAAGTTTGTGGAAACAAGGAAATACACTACATAGTAAGATAATTAGACTTGCATGGAAAAACAAAGCTAAACAAGCCGAGAAAACCAGAATTTAAGAGTGTTTTTATGTGATGAAATGTTGGTTGCCTAACAAGGCAAGCAGACAACAGGTTGAAGGTAAACGGTAGAATATTGCGAGAAAACAGTATATATACAAAAGGTGGCTATATGTTGTGTTAAATTTATTATTATACTATTGTAATGAATAATTATGTCTGTTAAAAGTTGGAAAATAGTTGTTAACAAAATTAAATAACTAAAGATTACTGTTAGTGAGGTAGATATATGTGTGAAGGATATGATTGTATATAGTATTGTGAAATGAATGAGAGTATGTAATAAAATAATAAAATTAAACTATGTGACATAAAGTCTAATTCATCTTTATGTAGTTTTGAAAGGACTGAATGAATTGGAAGTAATGTATCTTGATAGTCTACCAACGTGGAATAGTGAATAAAATAATTAGAATGAGAGCTACCAATATAGGTCAAATTGTGGGTTGGTGTCAGTATGTAAAGAAGAATCTAAATTGAATGGGTATATGAAATAGAAAAGTATGAGATTGATTTCTATTGGTGATAGTGGAGTAAATAGACTGAACTAAATGATATATATTTAAGTGCACAAACTTTATGAACGTATGTGATTGTAACTGAAATCAAACAAATGCAAAATGTGAAAAAATTTTTATTTTAAATTGGGATAAATGGATATTGGAAGTTGCCTGATATGAATGGAAATGAAAAGATAGATGAAAAAAGAAGAATAGTGAATGCAATAAAACTTATGAAAGAAGTTTGACTGAATGGGTCGTAATGGATATAGGTGTGCAGTATCCTATTGTTAAGTAAAGTCTAAGAATCTAAAAAGAAAGCAGTGACAGAATGTTACTAAGTAAGGAAAGTGATATATATGACAGACCAGAGTGATTGGATGTATGGTGTTTTTTTTTTTTTTATTATTGTAAGCGGAGATGAGAGAAAATGAGTAAGTAACATAACAGGCAACAGGATAAGTGAGTGTGAAGAACATTCCAAAGAGACAGGAGATGAGACAGTGAGATGAGATATAGAGGACCTGAAAAAGAGACAGAGACACAAGGTCAAACCAGAAATGACTAGGAGTGGAGAAAAATATGAAGGATAGGAAAATAGAAGAATCAAAACTGTGTGAGGGATGGGATAGTGGGGGAGGCAGCAATGAAGTTGAAAAGAAATGCAAGTTGAGATATGTGTTAATGGGTGATTAGTATGGAAAGAGAAGACTGTTATAAACTAGTGGGGTAGTGGGAAAAGAGGGGGAGGGGGAAATGGAGAATAGGAGTATAGGGGAAGGGGGGTGAGAGGAAAAATGAGAGAAAACTAGGGTTGGATTAAGGGAATAGTTGTCGATGGATAGGAGTGAAAGGACGATTTAAAGTTGTTTGACGATTAACGCAATTGGGGCTGGTCCTCATGTCTCTGGAAATCTCAAGGTCCTCGTACAAATCCAGGCGTAGATTGTTTCTGTCTTGGATGTTATGAATTAATTTAACACCATCAGGGATGTCGAGATGATGATTATTAACTTTCAAATGATGGGAAAAAGCTGATGTAGTGTCTCTTTTAGAATGTTCAGCAGATCTGGTTGAGAGTGATCTGTAAGTCCTGCCGATGTAAGAGGCATCACAATCAGAGCAAGTCAGTCTATAAACACCACTACGATTCATATAGTGTATTGTATCCTTAGTATTTGTCAAAAAGTGGCCAAGGGTATTTCCAACTTTGAAAGAAATATGTATATTCTCAGAAGAGTTAGATACAATACGTTTAATCTTTTCAGATAGATGTGGGTTATGATATGGTAGTGACCTGTAAATAGCAGAAGAGGAAGATGACTGATGGAAAGCAGAATTTTGAAGCAATTTAGATTCTCTTTTACGGATGAGTTTATCTATTATAGAGGGATCGTAACCATTGTTGACAGCTATTTGTTTTATAATGTTGAGTTCTTTGTTGAAAGAATCTGTTGACATAGGTATAGAGAAAAGTCTGTGTATGAAGCTTCTGAAAGCTGCTAGTTTGTGTGATAGAGGATGATTAGAAGAAAAATGAATTACATGGTCAGTTTGGGTGGGTTTACGAAAGATACCAAAGTTGAATTGGTTGTTAAGTCTGGTAATAGATAAATCAAGGAAATTAATGGCCTGAGAAGATTCTAGTTCCATGGTAAATTTGATATTAGGGTGAATTGAGTTAATTTTAAGAAGTAGTTGTTGAGCTGAGTCATGATGTCCAGCGATGAAGACCAAACAGTCATCTACGTAACGAAACCAATGTAAAATTTCTGGATTTTTCATAATGTGATTGGACTCTAAATGATCCATAAAGACATCAGCTAGGAATGGGGATAAGCAACTGCCCATTGCTAAACCATCTGGTTGTTTATAGAATTTGTTGTTGAATTGGAAGAAATCTTGAGATAGACATAATTCAAGGATATCTAGTATCGGTGAAATGACATTGGGCTGAAAAGACTTGTTGACTAAGAGTGATTTTACCAGACTTAAAGTTTCGATTTTGGGCACTGAAGTAAATAGGTTGCTTACATCAAAAGAAAGCATAGTTGTGTCTGGATTGAGATTGATGAGTTGAAGTTTATCAACTAATTGGTATGAATTTGATACAGTAAAACGGGGTGTGAAGTTGATTAAATTTTTTAAGGTGTTGAGTATGAATTTTGATAAAATAGAAACTGGAGTGTTAATGAAACTGACGACAGGACGTATAGGAATTCCAACTTTATGTATCTTGGGTAAACCGTACAACCTCGGAATAAGAGGGTTGCCAGGCAGTTTGTTGTAAGGGGCCTCATAATTGGATAAAAATTCAGAGTGTTTTTTGATGTTATCTTTCAATTTACTTATGAATCTCTTGGAAGGATCAGTTGGTAAAATAATGAAGTGGTTGTCATCTAGAAAAGATGAAACTTTATTGTTGTAAGTATCACGGTCTAGAATAACCAAACAATTACCTTTATCAGCTTTAGAAAAAATTAGGTTGTGATTAGCAATTTTATGTTTAATTGATTTAAGAGTTTTGAGATGAGATTGAGCTTGTTTAAATGATAGATTATCAATAAAAGAAGAGTTCTGAGAAGAAGAAGAATTTGAAGATGAAGAAATCTTATTTTTATATTTATTTATGTAACGGTAACAGGAATTTCTAGTTGACGTTCTTTGCGAAAGAGATAATGAAAGGTTTTGGATTACTACATCTGTCTCAATAGATAGACTCTCAAGATCGTGTAAAGATAAATCTTTAGGGACGGAGTATTTGAGACCATAGTTTAATAATTTGTTTTCATCTGTTGAAAAGCTGATATCGGTAAGGTTCTTTATTCTAGGGTGGAATTGAAAATCTGAAAACTTTTTATTGTTATTTCTATCCTGAGAGGCTTGATCATATACAGTTTTGTCTCTAATGAGATTAATAAGCTTGTTATGTACTCTATTGAATTTAATTGTGTTAGAAGCATCTACCTTGTCATGCACATCTGTCAAAAAATTATTGAAGTTAATGAATCCTATAATATCGAGCAAAGAATCATACATTACCTTAAGCTTACAATTGATGTAATTAAGTTTACTATAATGTGAACATATCTCTTTTTTCATAAGTTTTATCTGTAGTGAAGTCCTGATGTTGGGTGGTACATTTTTTGATGTCCTGACTATACTAAAAGTTGGAAAAACTTTGAATTTGAGACACTGTTGAATAAACCATATATCGAGTTTCAAGTTGTTTCGTCGTGTTGCTAGTCGCAAATACTGAAGAGCCAAATTGACCATACTGTCATTAATAAAAAATCAATGGGAAAATCCCAATAGTTGGCTGTATACCATAGTTTAAAAAACCAATACAGAAGTAAAAACTTCGAGATGTATTCTGGTATAAAATCGTTTATTTAAAAACTATAAAATGTCATCGATTGCAGAACGTTTTCGTTCTAAACAGAACATCTTCAGTGCCTAGAATGAAGTATTTCCACGTTAGATTAAAGCAAAGGGTTAAAAATGTGACTGTTAAAATGAAAAAAGTGTGGGAATACTTACATCCTGCCGAGTATTTTGAAACTAGCACACCGTAAATAGTGTTAACATCATCATATATGGTTTACATAATGTAATATGTTAAAATGTTATGACTACAAGTCGATGTTAATGGATAAAGTGGAACAAATGCTAAAAGGGTGCCATGGTTCCCTGCTCGAAGATACTAGGTACTTGCCAATTCAATGGGCACAGACCAACTGAGAAATTATGAAGTGGATTTACAATTTGACAAGGGTGACATGACATGACAAGATAAAGCTAATTTTTGGTTAAAGTTTCATTTGATTTTGGATTTTTTAATAAAATGCGGAGGTTTGTCTGCAAAAATAATTTAAATTATTTGAATAATAAAATCTACTGTAAAGTTTAAATTAGCAACTCTCTATTCCAGAATAACTTATAGATTCATTAAATTTAATGCAGATATATTACGTGGTTTAAGTTGTGACGTCATCGGATGTGAAATGACGAGTTGAAAGTTAAGTTTGTGGAAACAAGGAAATACACTACATAGTAAGATAATTAGACTTGCATGGAAAAACAAAGCTAAACAAGCCGAGAAAACCAGAATTTAAGAGTGTTTTTATGTGATGAAATGTTGGTTGCCTAACAAGGCAAGCAGACAACAGGTTGAAGGTAAACGGTAGAATATTGCGAGAAAACAGTATATATACAAAAGGTGGCTATATGTTGTGTTAAATTTATTATTATACTATTGTAATGAATAATTATGTCTGTTAAAAGTTGGAAAATAGTTGTTAACAAAATTAAATAACTAAAGATTACTGTTAGTGAGGTAGATATATGTGTGAAGGATATGATTGTATATAGTATTGTGAAATGAATGAGAGTATGTAATAAAATAATAAAATTAAACTATGTGACATAAAGTCTAATTCATCTTTATGTAGTTTTGAAAGGACTGAATGAATTGGAAGTAATGTATCTTGATAGTCTACCAACGTGGAATAGTGAATAAAATAATTAGAATGAGAGCTACCAATATAGGTCAAATTGTGGGTTGGTGTCAGTATGTAAAGAAGAATCTAAATTGAATGGGTATATGAAATAGAAAAGTATGAGATTGATTTCTATTGGTGATAGTGGAGTAAATAGACTGAACTAAATGATATATATTTAAGTGCACAAACTTTATGAACGTATGTGATTGTAACTGAAATCAAACAAATGCAAAATGTGAAAAAATTTTTATTTTAAATTGGGATAAATGGATATTGGAAGTTGCCTGATATGAATGGAAATGAAAAGATAGATGAAAAAAGAAGAATAGTGAATGCAATAAAACTTATGAAAGAAGTTTGACTGAATGGGTCGTAATGGATATAGGTGTGCAGTATCCTATTGTTAAGTAAAGTCTAAGAATCTAAAAAGAAAGCAGTGACAGAATGTTACTAAGTAAGGAAAGTGATATATATGACAGACCAGAGTGATTGGATGTATGGTGTTTTTTTTTTTTTATTATTGTAAGCGGAGATGAGAGAAAATGAGTAAGTAACATAACAGGCAACAGGATAAGTGAGTGTGAAGAACATTCCAAAGAGACAGGAGATGAGACAGTGAGATGAGATATAGAGGACCTGAAAAAGAGACAGAGACACAAGGTCAAACCAGAAATGACTAGGAGTGGAGAAAAATATGAAGGATAGGAAAATAGAAGAATCAAAACTGTGTGAGGGATGGGATAGTGGGGGAGGCAGCAATGAAGTTGAAAAGAAATGCAAGTTGAGATATGTGTTAATGGGTGATTAGTATGGAAAGAGAAGACTGTTATAAACTAGTGGGGTAGTGGGAAAAGAGGGGGAGGGGGAAATGGAGAATAGGAGTATAGGGGAAGGGGGGTGAGAGGAAAAATGAGAGAAAACTAGGGTTGGATTAAGGGAATAGTTGTCGATGGATAGGAGTGAAAGGACGATTTAAAGTTGTTTGACGATTAACGCAATTGGGGCTGGTCCTCATGTCTCTGGAAATCTCAAGGTCCTCGTACAAATCCAGGCGTAGATTGTTTCTGTCTTGGATGTTATGAATTAATTTAACACCATCAGGGATGTCGAGATGATGATTATTAACTTTCAAATGATGGGAAAAAGCTGATGTAGTGTCTCTTTTAGAATGTTCAGCAGATCTGGTTGAGAGTGATCTGTAAGTCCTGCCGATGTAAGAGGCATCACAATCAGAGCAAGTCAGTCTATAAACACCACTACGATTCATATAGTGTATTGTATCCTTAGTATTTGTCAAAAAGTGGCCAAGGGTATTTCCAACTTTGAAAGAAATATGTATATTCTCAGAAGAGTTAGATACAATACGTTTAATCTTTTCAGATAGATGTGGGTTATGATATGGTAGTGACCTGTAAATAGCAGAAGAGGAAGATGACTGATGGAAAGCAGAATTTTGAAGCAATTTAGATTCTCTTTTACGGATGAGTTTATCTATTATAGAGGGATCGTAACCATTGTTGACAGCTATTTGTTTTATAATGTTGAGTTCTTTGTTGAAAGAATCTGTTGACATAGGTATAGAGAAAAGTCTGTGTATGAAGCTTCTGAAAGCTGCTAGTTTGTGTGATAGAGGATGATTAGAAGAAAAATGAATTACATGGTCAGTTTGGGTGGGTTTACGAAAGATACCAAAGTTGAATTGGTTGTTAAGTCTGGTAATAGATAAATCAAGGAAATTAATGGCCTGAGAAGATTCTAGTTCCATGGTAAATTTGATATTAGGGTGAATTGAGTTAATTTTAAGAAGTAGTTGTTGAGCTGAGTCATGATGTCCAGCGATGAAGACCAAACAGTCATCTACGTAACGAAACCAATGTAAAATTTCTGGATTTTTCATAATGTGATTGGACTCTAAATGATCCATAAAGACATCAGCTAGGAATGGGGATAAGCAACTGCCCATTGCTAAACCATCTGGTTGTTTATAAACAACCAGCTGGTATAAACAACCAGATGGTTTAGCAATGGGCAGTTGCTTATCCCCATTCCTAGCTGATGTCTTTATGGATCATTTAGAGTCCAATCACATTATGAAAAATCCAGAAATTTTACATTGGTTTCGTTACGTAGATGACTGTTTGGTCTTCATCGCTGGACATCATGACTCAGCTCAACAACTACTTCTTAAAATTAACTCAATTCACCCTAATATCAAATTTACCATGGAACTAGAATCTTCTCAGGCCATTAATTTCCTTGATTTATCTATTACCAGACTTAACAACCAATTCAACTTTGGTATCTTTCGTAAACCCACCCAAACTGACCATGTAATTCATTTTTCTTCTAATCATCCTCTATCACACAAACTAGCAGCTTTCAGAAGCTTCATACACAGACTTTTCTCTATACCTATGTCAACAGATTCTTTCAACAAAGAACTCAACATTATAAAACAAATAGCTGTCAACAATGGTTACGATCCCTCTATAATAGATAAACTCATCCGTAAAAGAGAATCTAAATTGCTTCAAAATTCTGCTTTCCATCAGTCATCTTCCTCTTCTGCTATTTACAGGTCACTACCATATCATAACCCACATCTATCTGAAAAGATTAAACGTATTGTATCTAACTCTTCTGAGAATATACATATTTCTTTCAAAGTTGGAAATACCCTTGGCCACTTTTTGACAAATACTAAGGATACAATACACTATATGAATCGTAGTGGTGTTTATAGACTGACTTGCTCTGATTGTGATGCCTCTTACATCGGCAGGACTTACAGATCACTCTCAACCAGATCTGCTGAACATTCTAAAAGAGACACTACATCAGCTTTTTCCCATCATTTGAAAGTTAATAATCATCATCTCGACATCCCTGATGGTGTTAAATTAATTCATAACATCCAAGACAGAAACAATCTACGCCTGGATTTGTACGAGGACCTTGAGATTTCCAGAGACATGAGGACCAGCCCCAATTGCGTTAATCGTCAAACAACTTTAAATCGTCCTTTCACTCCTATCCATCGACAACTATTCCCTTAATCCAACCCTAGTTTTCTCTCATTTTTCCTCTCACCCCCCTTCCCCTATACTCCTATTCTCCATTTCCCCCTCCCCCTCTTTTCCCACTACCCCACTAGTTTATAACAGTCTTCTCTTTCCATACTAATCACCCATTAACACATATCTCAACTTGCATTTCTTTTCAACTTCATTGCTGCCTCCCCCACTATCCCATCCCTCACACAGTTTTGATTCTTCTATTTTCCTATCCTTCATATTTTTCTCCACTCCTAGTCATTTCTGGTTTGACCTTGTGTCTCTGTCTCTTTTTCAGGTCCTCTATATCTCATCTCACTGTCTCATCTCCTGTCTCTTTGGAATGTTCTTCACACTCACTTATCCTGTTGCCTGTTATGTTACTTACTCATTTTCTCTCATCTCCGCTTACAATAATAAAAAAAAAAAAAAAAACACCATACATCCAATCACTCTGGTCTGTCATATATATCACTTTCCTTACTTAGTAACATTCTGTCACTGCTTTCTTTTTAGATTCTTAGACTTTACTTAACAATAGGATACTGCACACCTATATCCATTACGACCCATTCAGTCAAACTTCTTTCATAAGTTTTATTGCATTCACTATTCTTCTTTTTTCATCTATCTTTTCATTTCCATTCATATCAGGCAACTTCCAATATCCATTTATCCCAATTTAAAATAAAAATTTTTTCACATTTTGCATTTGTTTGATTTCAGTTACAATCACATACGTTCATAAAGTTTGTGCACTTAAATATATATCATTTAGTTCAGTCTATTTACTCCACTATCACCAATAGAAATCAATCTCATACTTTTCTATTTCATATACCCATTCAATTTAGATTCTTCTTTACATACTGACACCAACCCACAATTTGACCTATATTGGTAGCTCTCATTCTAATTATTTTATTCACTATTCCACGTTGGTAGACTATCAAGATACATTACTTCCAATTCATTCAGTCCTTTCAAAACTACATAAAGATGAATTAGACTTTATGTCACATAGTTTAATTTTATTATTTTATTACATACTCTCATTCATTTCACAATACTATATACAATCATATCCTTCACACATATATCTACCTCACTAACAGTAATCTTTAGTTATTTAATTTTGTTAACAACTATTTTCCAACTTTTAACAGACATAATTATTCATTACAATAGTATAATAATAAATTTAACACAACATATAGCCACCTTTTGTATATATACTGTTTTCTCGCAATATTCTACCGTTTACCTTCAACCTGTTGTCTGCTTGCCTTGTTAGGCAACCAACATTTCATCACATAAAAACACTCTTAAATTCTGGTTTTCTCGGCTTGTTTAGCTTTGTTTTTCCATGCAAGTCTAATTATCTTACTATGTAGTGTATTTCCTTGTTTCCACAAACTTAACTTTCAACTCGTCATTTCACATCCGATGACGTCACAACTTAAACCACGTAATATATCTGCATTAAATTTAATGAATCTATAAGTTATTCTGGAATAGAGAGTTGCTAATTTAAACTTTACAGTAGATTTTATTATTCAAATAATTTAAATTATTTTTGCAGACAAACCTCCGCATTTTATTAAAAAATCCAAAATCAAATGAAACTTTAACCAAAAATTGGCTTTATCTTGTCATGTCATGTCACCCTTGTCAAATTGTAAATCCACTTCATAATTTCTCAGTTGGTCTGTGCCCATTGAATTGGCAAGTACCTAGTATCTTCGAGCAGGGAACCATGGCACCCTTTTAGCATTTGTTCCACTTTATCCATTAACATCGACTTGTAGTCATAACATTTTAACATATTACATTATGTAAACCATATATGATGATGTTAACACTATTTACGGTGTGCTAGTTTCAAAATACTCGGCAGGATGTAAGTATTCCCACACTTTTTTCATTTTAACAGTCACATTTTTAACCCTTTGCTTTAATCTAACGTGGAAATACTTCATTCTAGGCACTGAAGATGTTCTGTTTAGAACGAAAACGTTCTGCAATCGATGACATTTTATAGTTTTTAAATAAACGATTTTATACCAGAATACATCTCGAAGTTTTTACTTCTGTATTGGTTTTTTAAACTATGGTATACAGCCAACTATTGGGATTTTCCCATTGATTTTTTTTTTTTTATATATATATATATATATATATATATATATATATATATATATATATATATATATATATATATATCCCTGATGCACTTACTGAACAGCACACAGTTATATTTCGACCTCTCTCCCAACTTACATCTTTTCCCAGTTGTTTGGCACCTTTTGGGGCTCTAATTTTGGATGGAACCTGCAACGTGGTAATGCCTGTCTGATAACTATTAATACTAGAAACGAATATTCGCAGATTTGTTCTGATAATGTAAAAGCTGTAAAAGCTACATGTTGTGTACCAGCATCTTTAGAAATCTCATGTACAACTGGTTCCTAAAAAAAACTGATACGACTCTTAGTAGTAAGATTTGATCACTTTGAGCAGTGTATTTGATCGATCTGACATTATATTATAGGTGCGTTCGCGGGTACCTGTATGTCGGCGACAAATTGTCAGCAAATCGCATGCGCACTTTAAAATAATATAAATAATACCATTAATAGATAAATATACAAGTATCATCATCACAAGATTTCTGGTCTGGAAATAAGCCCCTTCGACCATACTCCATATGAAGATGCTCTACCTATCTAAGAGTAGATAGGGGTGTGAAGTGTGTTGTTTGTAAAGCTTGTTATAGCATCTTTATTCCATTTTATAACTATCAGTTATATTCAGCAACTTTTATGCCAAGTCATGGCGTTTCTCAGTTTGAGGATTCACCTCGCATTCTTACGTTTTGTTTAAGAAGGAGAATTAAGAAGAAATACACAGTTTAGAGTAGTAAAAACAAAGGACTGCAGCACAGTATTCTAGTTAAGGCATTTGTGCCGGTAAAGAAGGCCACATGGCCGTCACGGCGTAGGCCGAAGCCCGCACGACGCACGTGTAGTGCTCGTAAGAGTCGAAGAAACTAGAGAGCGTCGGTAGAGATTCGCCACCTTTTATAGTTTTGAATCACTACCGACAACAAAGAAACGTGAGGGTGGAGCCTAGGCCGTGCACAAACGAGTGTCATTGGTTAAATGAACCCTGTTGGTGACATCCCCCCTGCTTTAGAGAATCTGTGCTACAGTTTAAAATATCTTTATTTATAAAAAATAACAAGATACAAAAGTGTGAAGCATGGTGCTTCCAAAACTATACATCAATTGTACAAGAGCGAAGCATGGTGCTTCAAAAAGAAATATATCACAACAGGATATCAGTCATGACTTTACGGAACAAAGGGTTATAACCTTTATTATTTGCTGTTCCGTAAAGTGTATAAAAATGTTTAATAACATACGTTGCATCCTTAGGGAGTACATATGGACAAGGCCTTTATTAGTGTCCCTAAGGTATGCAAAAAAAAAATAAAATATTAATGAAAACAAGAACGAATTTCTATTAGTAGTGAGCAGTTGTAAAAAATAAAATTTTCTAAGTTAGAAAGAATTGCAAAATTTTTCTAAGTCCGTCAAAGGATAAAAATTTTCAAAGTTAAAATAAAGTAACAAATATTGAAAACTTTTCTAAGTCGAAAAATTGCAAAATTTTTCTAAGTTAATAACATTAACAAAAAGAAGCCAAAAATATCAAAAATACCACTATTTTAGTGGAGTTTTCCTCCCTCTGGGTGCACGTCAAGCCAACACGAAAATTGCACCCCTGAGGAGAGCCATTTCCCAGAAAGTACCACGGATGCAAGTCTCACGGAGGGCAAGTTAGAGGGAAATTATTTACACACGGGAGAAAAGACAGACAATGTTGACTTAGACCGTGCATGCCAGAAGGACTCTAACAACAGCTAAAAGGGAGTAATTATTATTGTGAAAAATGACTAAAACCGTTAGCTTTGTATGTTAATACAATCCTTACTAACTAAAATATATATACCAAAATAAAGTATATAAAAATCAGCTGTGCTATGTAGCTTGGCTACATCTAACCTGCACAGCGGAAAAAGGTAAAAAAAAGTAAAATTTTATCACGTCTCTGCAGTGGAAATGCATCACCTGCAGGACGGCATCACCAACCCGGTGGCATACCACTAGAGCTTTTGGAAGGCTTAACTTCAGCTTCTAGTGGCGAAAATTGTCACTCCCTTATGGAGGACACACAAAGGTAAAAAGGTACGTGTTATTTTGGGGTGCTGCTCCCCATAGCACGTAGAGAAGGGTGTAGGTTCCCTAGGTGGTAGTGGGCCGAGGTATCTCGAAGTAATGTGTACGTGTAGTTTATTACACATGCTGTACACATTATTCGGTAGAACGGGCGTTCACTAGCACGAAAAATAAAAAATATTGAAAGTCGTGCGAAAAGTTGCACTAGGTTAACTGTGTTTTTCAAAATTAGAGGTACTGAGGTAGTTACATGGAAAATAGATATTCGAAGATAACCCAAGAGTTTGCAAGAAAACAAGAATAGAGTTATTCGAATATTATGTACGTGTAAACACGGTTTACACCTTCATGTCCATAATAGACGTCCCAAACTATCTGAATTGAAGCTGTTACTTGAAAAGGCACTTCGAAGATCAGAAATAAGGGTGCAAGCCATAAAGAAGGCAAGCTGAAATATTTTGATGTATTTTGTACATCGAAAATGTGAAAGAGGAGGAAATGAGCGCAGGGCGTTGGTCAGTTTGGACCGTATGCGCCTGGCGATATCCCCCTGCTTTGGAGAATCTTTGTCCAATTTTGCACAAAAATCTGTGAAAATTCGGCAAAAATTCATGAGTCTTACGTGAAAACCCGATCAGGTAGAATTCATAACCCAAAGTCAACACTTTCCCCTTATATGTGAAATACTATATCTATGGAAAATCCAAAATCTGTCTAAGTCTGGCCGGACTCAGAACAGATGCAATTTTCCAAGACAAGTACCTCAACCAAGAGTCGAAAATGCGTGACATAGGGCAACGAAAAGGGCCTAAACGAGAAAGAAACGAAAACTCGACAGACGATGTCTCAAAATTAAATTTGTGCAAAAGTTTAGTTACGATATATCTAGATAAAAAAAAATGATAGTGTATGTATAGAAGTTCGTTCATAAAATGCATGTAAAAGTCACTATGTTTTTATAGTATATGTATAAAATAAAAAAAAAAACAAATATTAGGTACTTATTAAATATTTGAAAATACGTGTAATGTATCCAACATTCAAAATATTACAAAAAGTAGTCAAAATATTCTTTAAAGTGAACGAAAATTGCATCAAAAGTTACTATTCTTATATATAAAAAAAATATCGTAAGGTTGTACTTAAAGCACCAAAAGGTTGGCAAATAATGGTTTTGCCGGTAAAATTGAACTTGTAAAATATGTTTAATATTTTCAAAGTTAATCAGTACCTCAAAAAATGTAAGAAATCTTTGATATTTAACTAAACATGTCTAAATGTTGTTACGTAGTTAAATAAATGAACACAATTATGGTTATTAGCCAAAAAGGTGTAAAAACTCTAGTTTTACGTTAAAATGTTACTAAATGTTTGAAAATGAATCAAAAATTAGTTAAATACTTCAAGATTGTTTAAATAAGTTATGAAAATTGCAAAAACATGAAATAAAGTACATGAAACACAAATCACGAAAGATAGTTAAAAACTCACGTTTTGTGCCAGTGTCCTGCAGGAGGTGCACAGACCGTATGCGGTCTACCATAAGCGCACCGGGGTCCCATCAGCCATCCAGAGGTGCAAGGCGAGCGTGCCTGCGGGAACGGGTCAAAGCCGGGTGCCAGGCCAGGCACATTCCATGCTCGGCGATGCTACGTGGATTCCATGGTTTCCAGGAGGCCGGTGGCGTCGGTTTCACGCTGTGTGTGGAACCATACCATACAGGAAGCAGCTAGTCAGGATCTCAGGACGTGGTGTAGTCCGAATTTTAGTTGGGCGCCATATCATCATCACAAGATTTCTGGTCTGGAAATAAGCCCCTTCGACCATACTCCATATGAAGATGCTCTACCTATCTAAGAGTAGATAGGGGTGTGAAGTGTGTTGTTTGTAAAGCTTGTTATAGCATCTTTATTCCATTTTATAACTATCAGTTATATTCAGCAACTTTTATGCCAAGTCATGGCGTTTCTCAGTTTGAGGATTCACCTCGCATTCGTACGTTTTGTTTAAGAAGGAGAATTAAGAAGAAATACACAGTTTAGAGTAGTAAAAACAAAGGACTGCAGCACAGTATTCTAGTTAAGGCATTTGTGCCGGTAAAGAAGGCCACATGGCCGTCACGGCGTAGGCCGAAGCCCGCACGACGCACGTGTAGTGCTCGTAAGAGTCGAAGAAACTAGAGAGCGTCGGTAAAGTGAGTGAAAACTCGTCGTTTATACCCCGTTTAGGCTTAAGCCTCTTCAGGGTGAAGGATCCTCCTTTTCAGGAGTGTGGGAGATTGCGTCGATGGTATGTGGAGAAGCAGAATTGCTAGTGGATTGGGTTAAGAAGGTGGTTTTAGCGCAGAAGCTGTAGAAGCGAAAGATAGAAATTGCCATGCTCAGCAAGCGACCAGTCAGTGAGGGGGTTCCAAATCTGTCACCTTAGAGGAACGGCTCTTAGATCAGCGTGTGGGGATGCAGTTGTTTATCTGCGATACATTAAGGGAGTTTGTTCAAGTATTTCGTAGTACTCATCGGGAAGTTCGTTTCTGGCCAATTGTAGAAGATTGGCCGGAGGGAATGGAACTTTGTTTTTGGGAGTCCCGGTGAGTATATGCCCTCGCCGATTGCAAGGGGTAATTAGGACATTTTTAGCCCTTTGGTTGTTACCATTAATCGTTCGTATGACATATTTGTTGCTGAGAGAACGGATTCTCTCATTTATGGGGGGTAGTTTAGCGAGTGGATGTACCAATACCGACGGATATCTCCAGTGTTTCCTGAGGCACTTTCTGAGAATTCTACGCTCGCATCCGAGGATTTTATTAGTATATTCTTGATTTAGCGAAGCATAAAGGAGCGCTCTGTAGTCGATAATGGGCCTTATGAAGGTTTTATAGGTGTGCAGGAGAGTCTTGCTAGATGTGCCTCCAAACGTTCCAGATAACGCCCCAAGGAGTTTAGCTCTGTTTCTTACCCTGTTTAGGGTGTGTTGGATGTCGATGTTCCAATTGAGTGTCCTGCTGAAGTGGACTCCCAAGTAGACCACCGACGGACGATATTCAAGAGTTTCTCCTTGAAGGGTTATTCTGGTTGTTTCGTACCTAGCACTACGAGGGTGTCTGAAGGCAATCATTTGTGTTTTGGCTGGGTTGAGGGTGACTCTCCATTTATTGCACCACCTCACTACCTTGTCTAATAGAGTTTGGGCCCTATCGAAGGCAGAGGGCCGTCCTAGCGTGCCTCGCGCAGTGCCTGCAGTGAGCAGTGCAGTATCGTCGGCGTAAAGTAGGATTGACTCGGTTCGATTAATGGGATGGGGAATGTCACTGTTGTACGCTGTGTATAGTATAGGAGCTAATATGGATCCTTGTGGCACTCCTGCTTGAGGAGTAAATGGGGTGGATAATTGGTTAGCGACTTTGACGCGAATTGTTCGATTTGAGAGGTAGGAATGAATAAGTTTGATAAATGTTATAGGCAGTCCAAATCGGTGGAGTTTTTCGATCAGGCCTGGGTGCCAGACCTGGTCGAAGGCCTTTTGGACGTCTAGGAAGATGCCTATAGCATATTTTCTATGCTCATTAATGGTTTGGGAAATGAAAGTAGCTGCTTCAATCAATGCGTTACGTGTGGAATGTTCAGCTCTGAATCCAAATTGAAAACTGGGGAGAATGTGGTTTGTCTCTAGGAATTCTACGAGTCTCTCCTTGAGGATTCTCTCGTAGACTTTACCTAGAGTGTTAAGAAGAGAAATAGGTCTGTAGGATTCTGTGCTGGTAGGTGGTTTCCTAGGTTTAGGAATCATGACTGTGTTGGCTACTTTCCATGAAGTTGGAAAATAGCACAACCTGAGACATGCATTGATTGTGTTTGTAAGCAGGGGTATAATACTCTCTGGAAGTTTTTTGAGGCACCTTCTGTGGATACCATCTGGGCCAGGAGATGTGTTTTTTCCTATGTTACACATCTGCCTGACGGTTTCCTCCTCCACAGGAGCCACCATCGGATGAGGGTAGGCTGCCATGTGTTGGGGGTTTTGGAGTATTTCTTCCACTCTCCTTTCGACATTGCGTCTGTGTCGCTCGTTGAAGTTTGGGTTGTTGGGTGAGATGAAGGCTGTTTGGAGAGAGCTTTTAAAAGCTTCGGCCTTATCTAGTGGATTATTAAGGATGACGTTATTGACTACAAGATGTGAATGATGTTTAGACTTTTGTTTCGTTGGGATTTTGAACTTGTTCCAGAATTTACTCCCTTCTCTATAGTCCAGCTGAGAAGTAACATGCCTCCACTGAGCTTGTTTCAGCCTGTTGACCTCCAGCCTGATGGACGCTGAGAGTCGGTTGTATTCTGTTTTGATGAGGGGGTCTCGATATCTTTTATACTCTCTGATTAGTCGTCGCTTTGTTTTGATGTTAGCGATTATTCTGGGAGGTAGAGTTGGAGTAAAAAGATTGTATCGAGTTACTGGAATTGCTAAGGATGAGGCCTCCCGTAGAAGGCTCTCGATTTTAGAGATTCCTGTGTCAACTTCGTTGATGGTTGACATATTACCTAACTGAGGAATGTTATGATCGATATAGTCTTGGAATAGTTCCCAATTAGCTTTACGATAATCTTCCCTATATATAACAGGTCTTATTTGCGGAGGTTCTGTGAAGTTAGTTTTAATTAACAAAGGAAGGTGGTCAGAGGTTATTGAGTCGGCAATGAAGCATTCATCATCGAACATGCCCAGCACATTATCTGTGCAGAGGATATGGTCGACGATGGACATTCCAGCCGGCCCAAAAAACGTGACTTCAAAGTTGGTGATTCTGGATATTGGCAGATCAAGAAGTAAGTTTGAGAGCATTCTGCCAGCTGGATTTATTGTACTATCACCGAATTGGGTATGCCTGCAATTAAGATCGCCCATTAACACTGCTGAGTTGAGTGTGGAAAAATACTCTAACAGCAGGTTGGAAAGGGGTTGATTTGGATGCTTGTAATAGGAGATTATCGTAATTTTGATGTTATTTTGTACGTATATGTCAACTGCCAGGAAATCCAGGTCTGGAAATTGGATGTGGGGGGGAAGGATGTGTGGGGAGGTAGGTATGCTGTTATGTATCAGCAAGCCGTTTCCACGGCTGACCTGGCTTTTGTGTAGGTGATATGAAGTATAGCCTGTAAAGTTAGGCGTGGTTTTGGACAGGGTATCGGTGAGGGATAGGATTTGTATGTTATTGTCAAAGAGCATTTGCTTAATTAAAGCTCTCTTTCTACCAATACCCTGACAGTTGACTGTACCCAATACACAGTTGAATGTGACTTATTTTATTTAGCGGATGGGAACAAAGGTTATTTCTAACCCTTTGTTCTTAGGATGAGGTACCATACGGTGACCAAAGTAAGTTTCACAGAGTTGAGATGCGAACTTGCCAATGGAGTCTCTTCTGTCAGGAAGGACATTGAGCAATAACATGGTGATGATTTCCATCACCATTTTCGCATCCTCTGTTAGGTTGGCTGAGGGAACCTTTCTCTCAGCAACAATCGGTTTTAGCTCCTTATATGAAGCAGCAGGTTCCTGCCTTTTGGGGCAACTCGGATGCCAGGCAGGGTGTTTGCCCTTGCAATTCGGGCATGTCGGGTTGGACTGAGTAGGGCACTTGGTGGACTTGTGCTCGCCACTGCCGCAATAAGGGCAAGTCACTTGTCTTTTGGTGCACTCCGCGATTTCATGGCCACTTTTACAGCAACGGCTGCAATATTTGGTTACTGGGCGGACGAAATTAGGATTCCTCGGTGCCTCGCAAGGTCTGACCAGCCCGTCGATGACGATGCCACTGGACAGAGCACTCTTGAAGTGCACCTCGGAATCGAGGAATAGCCGGACTAGCCTCGTAGGTTTGTCGAATTGTCTGGAGACAATTCGACGAAGTTTATTGAAAGGGAAGTTAATTTCTTTGAGGCTTTGGCCTAAATCCTCTTCTGTGATATCTAGGTCGATGTCTGTGATGACTAATTGAAAGTCGGATAATTTGGTGGACGAATTTGGTTTGGTATTGTGGGACCGAGTAGGAGGTGAGTTTTTCAACTCTATAGCAATGCTTGGGTCGCCAGTGCGTGCTTGTAACCTTCTGGTTACTTCCTTGAGGTCAACCGATTGGTTGGTCTCAAGGTACGCGATCTTGTCTTTAAAGACAAGTCTAATGTTGACCATGACACCCCTCAGAAGCTCGTGGGTATTAACCAGCAGAAAGAGCTTCCTCTGGGTGTCATAGGTTACTGGAATATTGATAATTTTGTAGTAAAAACGTTTTTCAGGCAGACTGGCTTCCTCCGCATTTGTCGAGGTCTGAGGGACCTCATTGACAGTAGTGGCAGGAAGGTTTGTTGAAGAAGAAGTTGAAGGTATTTGAGAATCGCCAGAGTGCGTCCGAGTGTTTTTCTTGGCTTTCTTGGAGGATTTACTTGGTTTGGGTTTAGCTTGCTTAGGCAAACTAGTAGGTGCTCTTGACCCAGAACGAGTTCTGGGCCTAGAAGGTTTAGAAGGTGACTTCTTAGGAGATTTTGTTTCCTTGGATTTCCTCCTAGAGGTTGCGGCATCTCCTGATGGAGATTCCTCTTGAATGGGAGGGAGAGTAGGAAACACATCATTGTACTTGAAATCAAAATCTAGATCAATGAGTGGAGAAGATGCGCGTGAACTGGTTCCAACCTCCGATGGTGTTGGAGCTTTTTCATGGAGCATTTTAAAAATGCGTGGTAGTGCATTCGGATATTTTTCATATGCCGAACACAAAGTTTGTGAGAGGTTTTGGAGGAATTTTTCCTCCTCGTCGACTGGTTCGCTTTCTGATTGCACGGTCTCTTGAGACGGGGTAGCCCCCTGAGACGATGGAGTCTCCATCTCAGGGGCCTGGATTATCTCGTAAGGCTTGCGCCTATATGGGGGGAGAATAGTTAAGAAGAGCGGATATTTTTTTATCTTTCCCTGCTAGCCGGTGGCAGACTCACCTAGTACCGGCGACGAGAGAACCTCGTCAGGCTCGAAGAAGTCTTGTCCTTCGCAGGATGAGATTTAGCGCTCGCTAGGCGTCTACGACCCACGCGACCTATCTATGGACACCCTCGAGGGACGTCTAGAAGCAGCAAGCTGCCCCCAGACCACTACCCAAGAAGCTGACCAGACGTACACCCAGAACTCACCAGTTTGCTTTGAAATGCCTCCTATTTACTTGTCAGCGACCGTTACTTCCAACAGTTACAATGTAACAGTTCCAGGCAACGGCCACCTCTAGTGGTATTTTTGTAGGTGGATTCGTTATTGGTTTATTCAGGTGTTGTTAGCCTCTTCTGGCTAGATGGCTTTTTGGTATGGCTATTTTCGCTGTCTTCGACTATCTTCTATAGCTTTTGTCTTCTACTAGCCTACTCTTGAGAGGGTGTGATGCAGTGACCCTCTGCTTTCGGCTATTCGAGTGGAACTGTGAAACTGAGCGTCGGTAGAGATTCGCCACCTTTTATAGTTTTGAATCACTACCGACAACAAAGAAACGTGAGGGTGGAGCCTAGGCCGTGCACAAACGAGTGTCATTGGTTAAATGAACCCTGTTGGTGACACAAGGTATACAAAAGTAAATATACCTTGTATATTTATCTATTAACGATATTATTTAAATTTGGTGAGGTTAGGAATAATTCGAATAATAATAATAATAATATCGTTAATAGATAAATATACAAGGTATATTTACTTTTGTATACCTTGTATATTTATTGTCGGCGACTAATTGTCCAGGGTACACGCGAACGCAACTTATATTTATTATGACACAAATAATAAAATAAACAAACAAATAACTGATTACATATGTTAATTCATAAATTGTAAAATTATTAAGGTCTAAATTTTGATATTATTTTGAATTCCTGCATTTTATAAATAGTATATAAATGATAGTGTTTACATAAAATAGGGTTGTTGTTATTATTTTTATTATTATTAAGGAATAACACAAACGACGTAACTCACCAATATATTAAATTTTAAGACTTGGCAGTGACAGTATGTATGACAGAATGTAAATAATAAGTATTTATCCTTCAAAATCCACTGCTCAATTTTCTGCAAAATACGCTTTAAGAGTCGTATCAGCTTTTTTAGGAACCAGCTGTACTTGTAAAAGTGCATCGTGTGTTTCATTTATTTGGAATCTTAAAGGTTTATTACAATCAATTCGACTTTCCCAACGAGTTTCGCATAACGGTTTTAAAGATAAATGCACATTGTGAGTTAAAATTTTTCATCGCCTTACGGAAGCAGAAAAAATGTGTATAAACGTTTTACGATACCAAAAAATATATTGATTGTGTGCAAGATATACATAGCTGCATCCTCAGTGACTAAATTGAGGGAGTGGCATCCACATGGCATAAAAAAGCACGAGGATACAATCACCTAAATTCAAGTGAAAATCATTCATTAACTAATAATTCATAAAAAAGAATTTCCCATAGCTGGTTGTATATAATTTACCCTACAAAAAAAACTTATGGCCACAAATATCAC
This sequence comes from Diabrotica virgifera virgifera, assembly GCF_917563875.1. Lineage (NCBI taxonomy): Eukaryota > Metazoa > Arthropoda > Insecta > Coleoptera > Chrysomelidae > Diabrotica > Diabrotica virgifera. The sequence goes on from NC_065451.1 coordinate 79,817,668, forward strand.
AGAACGTTTTTGCTCTCTAAAAAGACCATCATCAGTGTTACAAGCTTAACATGCTGAGCCACCCAAAAATACAAAGGTTAAACCCTTTAAATGTTGACTAAATGTCTACATAGTTAAATAAATTATGAAATCCAAAGGATAGATATATTATATCCACAGGTATTCTAAAAATAATAAACCAGGAATATATGTATACATTGATTTAACAATATATTTGCACAAATAATTATTACCTGGTACAATGTATCAACACTGCTGAATTATGTTTACAAATCACATGCAGCGATGATTGTACGGAACTAGTTTGTAAGCAAAGAGCATAAATTGCGATGCAGTCTTGTTTTTTCAGTATGTAATTTGCCACACATAATTATGTGGCCTGCTAGAAAGACTTCCTCGCCTTCATAAACTCTTCTAGAATTTGCATTTCCTCCTATGTATTTAAAATATTCAATTAGGAAAAAATATTTTATTTTGATCCATAATACAGTATGCGCCAAAACAAACGACACTGAAAAACTAATGCTTTTTTAAACATGAAAAATTAAATAACATTTCAAATAATGCGAATTTTAAGTTTTGCTTCTATACAAAATGTGTTCAAAGTACTCGCCATTGCGTTCCAAGCAGTACTCATAACACTTAACAAGATTGCTTAGCATGTTATTAAAAATAGGCTGCTGCATTCTCCTGAAAAAGGTCAAATTTTTTTCACGGAGGTCATCAATAGTTGCCAGTGGGTTTTCTGTAAAAACGGCTTGTTTCAGCATACCCATACGTAAGCATCAAGAGTTGTTAGATCAGGTGAATGAGAAGAGTAAGGAAAATCTGTGTTACGGGAAATTACGCGGTATTCAAAATTTTCTCGAATCAGATCTAAGGATGTTCTCGTGGTATGACGAGTAGCCCCATCCTGTTGGAACCATTGGGTATTCAACTGTATGTTTCTGGCACGACAGAATTGTGTGAGATCAATAAAAAATTGTGCTTCTACGCTCGTCTTTCACGAAGTAAGGGTCCAATAATCGATTACCTGACACTGCGCACCAAATCGTTACTCGGTCACTATGAAGAGGTTTCTCTAAGATGATGTCTGGTCGTTCAAAACCAAGAAAACGATTTGTCTGTCGATTGATAAATCCATTCAGATGGATGTGACATTCGTCTGTAAACCACTCATTAGAAAAAATAGGGGTTGTTCATAAACCATTGCCAAGACTGAAGCACAATGAACAACTCTTGATTCCTTGTCTTGTCTTGTCAAGTGTTGCCCAATCTGTATTTTAAAGGGAAAACCACCAATCTTCTTAAACATTCCTCGGGTAGACGTTTCACTCAAATTCATTTTTAGAGTTGTTCTGCGGAGACTTCTTTTTGGTGATTCTAACACCTCTTGAAATAGCCTTCCTTCATTCGCATTTGTTGTCACTTTAACTGGATGACCAGTACTGCTTTTGCGTTGAGTTAGAACGCTTCCTGTTCGCCGAAATTTTGCAACAACTCTTAACAAGTCCTTATTAGTAGGTGCAGGCTTCTGAAACTCTTCCCCAAATTGATTGGCAACCATTAACAAACTAGGACCATTCCCGTATGAGCGGAAATAATACTCAATAATAAATATTTTTTCTTGCGTTGCACAGTGGTTCTAAATGCCGAAAACGTGGTCATGAACTTTTAAAAGCGTGTATTGTTTATACTTAGGAATTACTTTCGTACTCATTGCATAGGCAGTTATAGGCAGCTAAACCAATGTGATTATGTATCTTACTATATATTTTAAGATTAATAAACATTAGTCGCAGAATTATGCAGACTTTTGTACTTTTTAAATGTATCTTTTCAAAAATTTCAAGTATATTTTCACTATTTATGCATTAACAAATTTAATGCATTTATTGTTACTAAACCTTAAGTTAACTTACATTCTACATTACTATATACTTAGAAAAGAAAAATCTGCTTTACAGCGATAAAATTGATAAACTACAAAACGTTTTACAGCTTTTTCAATATACACGTTCTTTTTCACTTTCTCTGCCGGCCAAGATAACCTCGGACATATTTCACTTCTTCCGGAGCTATAAACCAGAATACATCCAGTCTGATCCTCATACCTGCGTATTACGACTCTACGATAGTATGAGAAAACAACTGTAAACATTAGAATCCCTAGATAAGGACTTTTTTTCGCCTCATGACCACGTTTGCAGCATTTGGAACCACTGTGCGTTGTAATTTCGAATCCATCATTTAGAATTTTTTTGACAGTTTGTTAGAATAAACAATGTTTAAAAATACCATGACAACTATTGTCACTTGTTTCATATGACGCGATTATATTGCACAGGCTTCCTGATTTCAGTGTCCTTTGTTTTGGCGCATACCTTACTAGCGTAGAACAAATCAAAACAAGTTTTAGAAACAAAACAAAACAAACGCGATTTTAACCAGGCGAAATGTAAGGTAAGTAACGGTTATTTCAATAGTTAATGCACAACGCCACCAGGTAGAGCTTTATGCGTAATGTGACTTTGTACTTCAACCCCTTCAAATGCCCTATTCTAATTTTTGGTATTAGAAGTAGTTGAAGAATTTGACAGATCAAATAGCCTATAAAATTTTTCTATTACTTCTGCAGTGGCACCTGCTTCTGCAGGCAAAAAACCAAAACGAATGTATCATGCCTAAGTAACCAAGTTCATGCTTGTTGCTATTGTTGCCCTTTTATTTTTATTTTTTCAAATTCATTTGGAGAAATCCGAGAATCGTCTAACTTTGGAAACTCTCAATTTATCCTGTTTATTATGTTGACACCATGCCTTTTTTACCATCAAATAAAAAATTACTTGCTAATAAATTATTCCTGGCCAATTTAACCAAGCGAGGTGTATCGAACATGTAAATTATTTTTTGTTGATTTACATAAAATAATGGTTTCTCAGGACTAATTCCAAGTAAACTGGATAACTTCCAATTATTGGAACCTAAATCACTTGTTACAACACACACTTTTAACCCACATTTTGTAAGTTTTTCTATGGTATTACATAAAATTTCTTTTAATATATCAGGTGCACATACAGAGTTATGTAGATAATATGATAGAGGTTGTTTCCAGTTATTATAAAGTCCTCTTACAACAAAAATGGTTGCATTTTGTACAGGTTTCAAGCTTTTTCAGCCATCTCCAAAGTCTTCTAAAGCTACAATTTCATCTGCACCCAAATTATAAAATAAATTAGATTTGATTGCAACCTCATTAAAACATAACAAACAAAACTTATTTTGCTCAGAGAAAGTATTTACTTTTAACTGAAATATATTTTTAGTATGTCATCATTTACGCCAGGTTTAATTTTTGCGTGCTCAATATGCCTCATTAATGTTCTGTAAGTGAGCAAGCTGAAGGTTTTTGACATTTCTTTTTATGTAACTTCGGACCAGTAAACTACATTCCAAGACACTCTGTTTTAAATTCAGATAAATATCAGATATTTCATTTCTTCTTTTCGACGTTCCACTGCTGCACCATCGCCCTAAACATGAAGAAGAAAGAAAATTTCTTAGGGTCCAGTGAAACGAGCAACAATGATCATTTGTTGAAGGAGTGGATTGAAACCAATAACTTAGCAATCTTGCATGATCCAAAATTTTTCCGCACCTATATCTGAAATTTGTCCAGGTCTGAGGTTGTTTCCAGTTATTATAAAATCTTCTTAGCACAAAAGTGGTTTCATTTTGTACAGGTTTCAAGCTTTTTCAGCCATCTCCAAAGTCTTCTAAACCTACAATTTAAGCTGCACCCAAATTATAAAATAAATTAGATTTTATTGCAACCTCATCAAAAGATAACAAACAAAACTTATTTTGCTCAGAGAAAGTATTTACTTTTAACTGAATTATATTTTTCGTATATCATCATTTACGCCAGGTTTAATTTTTACATGTGTGAATTTCTCTTCAGTCGTATTGAGCTCAATCGAGCTACCGACATCCTCTACAAGACCTACCTCGCTTATGAATGGATCGATGGGATTCATGAAGTCCAATGTGACTGTACTGAAGTAATCTACAGCTAAACTACTTGTACTAGAGGTCAATATGCCTCATTAATGTTCTGTAAGTGGGCCAGCTAAAGGTTTTTCACACTTTTGTTTTATAGTTTGGGACCAGTAAAATATTCCAAGACACTCTGTTTTAAATACAGTTGAATATCTTCGCTCTTTTGGTTTCTTTAGACCTTGCGATACTAGTACATTTATAAAATTTCCCACTTTTATAGATTGACAAAATCTAAAAGTGGCGTTCTTATAACCTTCACGTGAAATATTTGAAGCAACTTCTTTCCTCACTATTAGTTGATTGTTAGTGCGCCAACTGGAAGCTTTGAAGCAATCTTGTATGACACAAAATTGTCCCATAACTATATCCAAATATTCTCCTTAAATTTGTCTTTACTCCTGTGGAGCATCAGTTTTTTGGTTATCTTTCTCTTCAGTCGTATTGGACTCAATCGAGCTACCGACATCCTCTACAAGACCTACTGTTCCCTAGAGGGTCCGGTTGGTCCTGAAGTGGCCGTACCGGGCTCCTGAGACGCTTTCGGGTCCTGTGAAGAGGAAAGGGATGTAGTTCTGGTGTCTACCATTATGTTTAGAGCGTATCTCGTGTGTAAAGATATATTCAGCAAGAATTATGTCTTACACGAGAAGTTAGAGGACAGTGCGTGATTTTCTTAGCTTGCTAAGGAAAAATACCACTGATTCCAGTAAATGTGGGTCTACAGTGTGTAATCTACGTACGCAGAAGTATCACTCTGACCTCAGAGAAAGCAGAAATAATATAATATATTTGCACTGTAAAATGGCATAAAAGGGACACTACAAGTGCATAACCTTCGAAGAGGAGTTCCACAGCGTTAGTGTCTCTCAAAAGAAAATATATGACACAGAAAAAATGGCTAAGTATTTCCTTAACTTACGGAAGGAACCTTAGTAAGATAGAAAAATAAAAGTCATAAAAAATGTCTAAGTGTTTACAGAAATAAACGACTTAGAGAAAATGCGACAATAAAATGGCAAATAAAATTCTAAGTTTTCCTTGACTTACGGAAGGAATCGACTTAGAGCAAAAATAAACACATATCAAATATTATGATAGAATAAATGGGAAAATATCTCAGATGCGTGACCTACGAAAGGAATTCCACTAGAGGATATTTTCAAACAGTAAATCAGAAAAATGCAACAATAAAATGGCATAAAAATGTGTGCCTTCTCAGCGCTTGGTCTGCAAGCAGAGATACCGCTGGAATAACACAAACAAAATATATAAAGCAAAATATCAATGTTTTCAGTTTTCTCACATTAAAAATGGTAAATAAATAAAAGGCAGATTCTAGGTGTAATACTACACAGAACCCAAGAGTCTTTGATAATACGAGAGCAATCTCTGACTGAAGAAATATTGAAAATCCACCTCCTTTTATATCCCATTTTTCTTTTGTTTTAGGGATTATGACGTAGGAGATGGATTTTCCCCAGCGGTTGAACCAATCGCGTTTTGCGATTTTGGTCAGAGATGCTCTCAGCGTGCTGATTGGTCAGCGACCGACTAGCGCTCGACGACACTACCTCGCTTGTGAATTGATCGATGGGATTCATGAAGTCCAATGTGACTGTACTGAAGGGATCTACAGCTAAACCACTTGTACCAGAGTTTGTGACACCACTACCGGGTATTGCAGTCGCTATCTCGCTAACCAATAGATCACAATGTATATAATATGCTAGAGGTTGTTTCCAGTTATTATAAAGTCTTCTTAGCACAAAAGTGGTTGCATTTTGTACAGGTTTCAAGCTTTTTCAGCCATCTCCAAAGTCTTCTAAACCTGCAATTTCATCTGCACCAAAATTATACAATAAATTAGATTTTATTGCAACCTCATCGAAGGATAACAAACAAAACTTATTTTGCACAAAGAAATTATTTACTTTTAACTGAATTATATTTTTAGTATATCATCATTTACGCCAGTTTTAATTTTTACGTGTGTGAATTTCTCTTCAGTCGTATTGAGCTCAATCGAGCTACTGAATACTCTACAAGACCTACCCCGCTTGTGAATGGATCGATAGGATTCATGAAGTCCAATGTGACTGTACTGAAGTGATCTACAGCTAAACCACTTGTACCAGAGGTTGTGACACTACTACCGAGTATTGCAGTCGCTATCTCGCTAACCAATAGATCACAATGTAGATAATATAATAGAGGTTGTTTCCAGTTATTATAAAATCTTCTTAGCACAAAAGTGGTTTCATTTTGTACAAGTTTCAAGCTTTTTCAGCCATCTCCAAAGTCTTCTAAACCTACAATTTAATCTGCACCCAAATTATAAAATAAATTAGATTTTATTGCAACCTCATCAAAAGATAACAAACAAAACTTATTTTGCACAAAGAAATTATTTACTTTTAACTGAATTATATTTTTAGTATATCATCATTTACGCCAGGTTTAATTTTTACGTGTCTGAATTTCTCTTCAGTCGTATTGAGCTCAATCGAGCTACTGACATACTCTACAAGACCTACCCCGCTTGTGAATTGATCGATGGGATTCATGAAGTCCAATGTGACTGTACTGAAGTGATCTACAGCTAAACCACTTGTACCAGAGGTTGTGACACTACTACCGGGTATTGCAGTCGCTATCTCGCTAACCAATAGATCACAATGTAGATAATATGATAGAGGCTGTTTCCAGTTATTATAAAGTCTTTTTAGCATAAAAGTGGTTGCATTTTGTACAGGTTTCAAGCCTTTTCAGCCATCTCCAAAGTCTTCTAAACCTACAATTTCATCTACACCAAAATTATAAAATAAATTAGATTTCATTGCAACCTCATCAAAACATAACAAACAAAACTTATTTTGCTCAGAGAAAGTATTTACTTTTAACTGAAATATATTTTTAGTATGTTATCATTTACGCCAAGTTTAATTTTTGCATGTTCAATATGCTTCATTAATGTTCTGTAAGTGAGCAAGCTGAAGGTTTTTGACATTTCCTTTTATATAACTTCGGACCAGTAAACTACATTCCAAGACACTCTGTTTTAAATTCAGATAAATATCAGATATTTCATTTCTTCTTTTCGACGTTCCACTGCTGCACCATCGCCCAAAACATGAACAAGAAAGAAAATTTCTTAGGGTCCAGTGAAACGAGCAACAATGATCATTTGTTGAAGGAGTGGATTGAAACCAATAACTTAGCAATCTTGCATGATCCTAAATTTTTCCGCACCTATATCTAAAATTTCCCATTAAATTTGTCTTTAAAATCCACTTCCGTGGAGCATCAATTTTTTGGTTATCTTTCTCTTCAGTCGTATGGGACTCACTCGAGCTACCGACATCCTCTACAAGACCTACCTCGCTTGTGAATGGATCGATGGGATTCATGAAGTCCAATGTGACTGTACTGAACTGATTTACAGCTAAACCACTTGTACCAGAGGTTGTGACACTACTACCGGGTATTGCAGTCGCTATCTCGCTAACCAATAGATCACAATGTAGATAATATGATAGACGTTGTTTCCAGTTATTATAAAATCTTCTTAGCACAAAAGTGGTTTCATTTTGTACAGGTTTCAAGCTTTTTCAGCCATCTCCAAAGTCTTCTAAACCTACAATTTAATCTGCACCCCAATTATAAAATAAATTAGATTTTATTGCAACCTCATCAAAAGATAACAAACAAAACTTATTTTGCACCAAGAAATTATTTACTTTTAGCTGAATTATATTTTTAGTATATCATCATTTACGCCAGGTTTAATTTTTACGTGTGTGAATTTCTCTTCACTCGTATTGAGCTCAATCGAGCTACTGACATACTCTGCAAGACCTACCCCGCTTGTGAATTGTTCGATGGGATTAATGAAGTCCAATGTGACTGTACTGAAGTGATCTACAGCTAAACCACTTGTACCAGAGGTTGTGACACTATTACCGATCACAATGTAGATAATATGATAGAGGTTGTTTCCAGTTATTATAAAGTCTTCTTAGCACAAAAGTGGTTTCATTTTGTACAGGTTTCAAGCTTTTTCAGCCATCTCCAAAGTCGTCTAAACCAACAATTTCATCTACACCCAAATTATAAAATAAATTATATTTGATTGCAACCTCATCAAAATATAACAAACAAAACTTATTCTGCTCAGAGAAAGTATTTACTTTTAACTGAATTATATTTTTCGTATATCATCATTTACACCAGGTGTAATTTTTACATGTGTGAATTTCTCTTCAGTCGTATTGAGCTCAATCGAGCTACCGACATCCTCTACAAGACCTACCTCGCTTATGAATGGATCGATGGGATTCATGAAGTCCAATGTGACTGTACTGAAGTAATCTACAGCTAAACTACTTGTACTAGAGGTCAATATGCCTCATAATTGTTCTGTAAGTGGGCCAGCTCAAGGTTTTTCACACTTTTGTTTGATAGTTTTGGACCAGTAAAATATATTCCAAGACACTTTGTTTTAAATTCAGTTGAATATTTTCGCTCTTTTGGTTTCTTTAGACCTTGCGATACTAGTACATTTATAAAATTTCCCACTTTTATAGATTGACAAAATCTAAAAGTGGCTTTCTTATAACCTTCACGTGAAATATCTGAAGCAACTTCTTTCCTCACTGTTAGTTGATTGTTAGTGCGCCAACTGGAAGCTTTGAAGCAATCTTGTATGACCCAAAATTGTCCCATAACTATATCCAAATATTCTCCTTAAATTTGTCTTTACTCCTGTGGAGCATCAGTTTTTTGGTTATCTTTCTCTTCAGTCGTATTGGACTCAATCGAGCTACCGACATCCTCTACAAGACCTACCTCGCTTGTGAATTGATCGATGGGATTCATGAAGTCCAATGTGACTGTACTGAAGTGATCTACAGCTAAACCACTTGTACCAGAGGTTGTGACACTATTCTCCTTTTCATGAACATTTTTCAGTGCGTCACAAATTATAGAAAAAAAGGTAAGTCCGTGATAATACACATCTATGACATTTATTCTAAGGTGACATTTTAGTTAAATCTGACAGTTGTCAAATTTTATTTTCAATTTTTTATAAAACCAAATAAATTGTGTCTATTGCATTTATAAAATGGTATTTTCTTTCATTTGTATAGTCTTATAAATTGTACAGATTATATTGATAATATTATTATTTTATTTAATAAATAATTCTTTTTTGATTATGGCGCCATCTATCGACAACTAGAATAGTCACCGAACTAGAATAATTACCAAAGTATTCACAGACGTGCCTTTTTTTCTGTCACATACAATTTAATGCGTTAGAGAGAAATCGAAAAACTGTGACGCACTGAAAGATGATCATGAGAAAAAGAATACTACCGGGTATTGCAGTCGCTATCTCGCTAACCAATAGATCACAATGTATATAATATGCTAGAGGTTGTTTCCAGTTATTATAAAGTCTTCTTAGCACAAAAGTGGTTGCATTTTGTACAGGTTTCAAGCTTTTTCAGCCATCTCCAAAGTCTTCTAAACCTACAATTTCATCTACACCCAAATTATAAAATAAATTAGATTTGATTGTAACCTCATCAAAACATAACAAACAAAACTGATTTTGCTCAGAGAAAGTATTTACTTTTAACTGAATTATATTTTTAGTATATCATCATTTACGCCAGGTTTAATTTTTACATGTTTGAATTTCTCTTCAGTCGTATTGAGCTCAATCGAGCTACTGACATACTCTACAAGACCTACCCCGCTTGTGAATGGATCGATGGGATTCATGAAGTCCAATGTGACTGTACTGAAGTGATCTACAGCTAAACCACTTGTACCAGAGGTTGTGACATTACTACCGGGTATTGCAGTCGCTATCTCGCTAACCAATAGATCACAATGTAGATAATATGATAGAGGTTGTTTCCAGTTATTATAAAATCTTCTTAGCACAAAAGTGGTTTCATTTTGTACAGGTTTCAAGCCTTTTCAGCCATCTCCAAAGTCTTCTAAACCTACAATTTCATCTACACCCAAATTATAAAATAAATTAGATTTTATTGCAACCTAATCGAAAGATAACAAACAAAACTTATTTTGCACAAAGAAATTATTTACTTTTAACTGAATTATATTTTTAGTATATCATCATTTACGCCAAGTTTAATTTTTACATGTGTGAATTTCTCGTCAGTCGTATTGAGCTCAATCGAGCTACTGAATACTCTACAAGACCTACCCCGCTTGTGAATGGATCGATGGGATTCATGAAGTCCAATGTGACTGTACTGAAGTGATCTACAGCTAAACCACTTGTACCAGAGGTTGTGACTCTACTACCGGGTATTGCAGTCGCTATCTCGCTAACCAATAGATCACAATGTATATAATATGATAGAGGCTGTTTCCAGTTATTATAAAGTCTTCTTAGCACAAAAGTGGTTTCATTTTGTACAGGTTTCAAGCTTGTTCATCCATCTCCAAAGTCTCCTAAACCTACAATTTCATCTACACCCAAATTATAAAATTAAATTAATATTTATTGACGGAAAACTCCATTTTACAATTAAAATTAAAAGTCAAAATTAAACATTGAACACAAGTTAACTACATTACTTACAATTAAACTAACGACGTCAAAAAATTAAAATCAAATTAAAATAATTCACGTGAAATAGTCCTTTTAAAAGCATTTAGTGCGACTTCCATAAAGTCTAGATTTGGAAACTCATTTACACTAGAAACAATTCTATTTAAAGGCATATTTTCTGCATGACGTGTATTGCACGATCTAGCGGATAGCAAGGGACATCTTCTCAAATTCCTAGCTGGAACATAAAAATCTATTCGACCCAGAATGCTAGGTGCAACCAAATTATAAAATAAATTAGATTTTATTGCAACCTCATCAAAAGATAACAAACAAAACTTATTTTGTACAAAGAAATTATTTACTTTTAACTGAATTATATTTTTAGTATATCATCATTTACGCCAGGTTTAATTTTTACATGTGTAAATTTCCCTTCAGTCGTATTGAGCTCAATAGAGCTACCGACATCCTCTACAAGACCTACCTCGCTTGTGAATTGATCGATGGGATTCATAAAGTCCAATGTGACTGTACTGAAGTGATCTACAGCTAAACCACTTGTACCAGAGGTTGTGACACTACTACCGGGTATTGCAGTCACTATCTCACTAACCAATAGATCACAATGTAGATAATATGATAGTGGCTGTTTCCAGTTATTATAAAGTCTTTTTAGCATAAAAGTGGTTGCATTTTGTACAGGTTTTAAGCCTTTTCAGCCATCTCCAAAGTCTTCTAAACCTACAATTTCGTCTACACCCAAATTATAAAATAAATTAGATTTGATTGCAACATTATCAAAACATAACAAACAAAACTGATTTTGCTCAGAGAAAGTATTTACTTTTAACTGAATTATATTTTTAGTATATCATCATTTACGCCAGGTGTAATTTTTCATGTGTGAATTTCTCTTCAGTCGTATTGAGCTCAATCGAGCTACTGACATCCTCTACAAGACCTACCCCGCTTGTGAATGGATCGATGGAATTCATGAAGTCCACTGTGACTGTACTGAAGTGATCTACAGCTAAACCACTTGTACCAGAGGTTGTGACACTACTACCGGGTATTGCAGTCGCTATCTCGCTAACCAATAGATCACAATGTAGATATGATAGAGGTTGTTTCCAGTTATTATAAAGTCCTCTTACAACAAAAATGGTTGCATTTTGTACAGGTCTCAAGCTTTTTCAGCCATCTCCAAAGTCTTCTAAACCTACAATTTCATCTGCACCTAAATTATAAAATAAATTAGATTTTATTGCAACCTCATCAAAAGATAACAAACAAAACTTTTTTGCACAAAGAAATTATTTACTTTTAACTGAATTATATTTTTAGTATATCATCATTTACGCCAGGTTTAATTTTTACATGTGTGAATTTCTCTTTAGTCGTATTGAGCTCAATCGAGCTACCGACATCCTCTACAAGACCTACCTCGCTTGTGAATTGATCGATGGGATTCATAAGGTCCAATGTGACTGTACTGAAGTGATCTACAGCTAAACCAGTTGTACTAGAGGTTGCGACTCTACTACCGGGTATTGCAGTCGCTATCTCACTAACCAATAGATCACAATGTAGATAATATGATAGAGGTTGTTTCCAGTTATTATAAAGTGTTCTTAGCACAAAAGTGGTTTCATTTTGTACAGGTTTCAAGCTTTTTCAGCCATCTCCAAAGTGTTTTAAACCTACAATTTCATCTACACCCAAATTATAAAATAAATTAGATTTGATTGCAACCTCATCAAAACATAACAAACAAAGCTGATTTTGCTCAGAGAAAGTATTTTTCACTTTTAACTGAATTATATTTTTAGTATATCATCATTTACGCCAGGTTTAATTTTTACATGTGTGAATTTCTCTTCAGTCGTATTGAGCTCAATCGAGCTACTGACATCCTCTACAAGACCTACCCCGCTTGTTAATTGATCGATGGGATTCATGAAGTCCAATGTGACTGTACTGAAGTGATCTACAGCTAAGCCACTTGTACCAGAGTTTGTGAAACTACTACCGGGTATTGCAGTCGCTATCTCGCTAACCAATAGATCACCATGTAGATAATATGATATTAGGTTGTTTCCAGTTATTATAAAGTCTTCTTAGCACAAAAGTGGTTTCATTTTGTACAGGTTTCAAGCTTTTTTAGCCATCTCCAAAGTCTTCTAAACCTACAATTTCATCTACATAAAAATTATAAAATAAATTATATTTGATTGCAACCTCATCAAAACATAACAAACAAAACTGATTTTGCTCAGAGAAAGTATTTACTTTTAACCACGGTAGAGAGAGACCGGTATGCCTATACGCAATCTAGCGAAGGAGTGACGTCACGTGCGAAGCAAAGTTTCTATTAGAACACTAACGCTTGCCCTGTTAGTCGGTTAATATTAAATATAAGCATGCATATTTGGTACTTTATTTTATAAGGTGTGTAGTTTACAATTTTAACATTTTTTGGGTATAGGTTTTCTGATTAATGAAAAATAAAACAACTATTTTCGACATTTCGCCGCTACATAAAGTGTGTATATTCATATTAATGTAGGAATATAATAATGTTTTTTCAATTAATAAGCATGTAAATGAATTCTATTTTCGATGGTCGGATTCATTACTGGAATATTTCGAAAATCGTGTATTTTGAACAAATTGGTAGAATGGTTAAATATTAACAACACTACGAATTACTTAATTAACGTTACAAAATTAACGTTAACTACAATAATTAGAGGTTACAAAATATCTTCAAACTTTCATTGGCATTTTCCAACGTTAGCTTACTTTACAATGTTCCAATAATGAATCCGGCCGACAATTTATAATGAAGATTTATTGCACATTTATTAAATACCTATACATTATTAAAATTTATTTCTTAGAGTTAACAAACTTTGACATTTTTTTGTCGAGTTTTCGTTGATAGTTACTCAAACTAATCTTTCTGTTCATTTCTCTTAATCTTATATTATACGTGTCCTACTGAGGCATAGAAGTACCTCAAATGGTATCGTGGTATTCACAAGTTGAGCCAAAGTTTTCTGTGTCAGCTCTTGAAAGATTTTAGTTTTTTTTGACAAAGAGCTTCCATGGATTGTACAAAACAGTGATTCCATTTTTAGTGCAGCTTCCCACAATTCTTCGTTTGGATACAGAAGAGAACCTCTTGAGACTGTCTGTAGCCAATCTGGTTCCATATGTGTCTCATAGGTTTTTGTAGGGTTTCCTAAACTATATTTATGTTTGAATTTGTATGCCACAAAACCAGCAACATACCTCAAAGAGTCCCGATAAATTTTTTCTTTCACCTCATAATTTTCTGCGACTTTCAAAATGTCATCGTCAGTTATATGATCCTCCTCCAAGTAGTGAGCTTCTATAAATTTATTTTGAAGTATTTTGTCCTCTTCAGACTGAGATTTTTTCGAACCTTCAGTTTTTTCTATCAAATTAGACAGCATTTTTTGTGTCAAGCAAATATCTTCTGATGCCGAAATATTGCTTGGCAATTGAGGAATTTCTATTGAGCTGTTACTTACGCAAGATTCAGTAGTTTCAATAGTATTGCGACATTCTGTAAAGATCGCGGCCGAATTTTTTCCTAAAATATACCACCTTAATCTATATTTAAAATCTATTGGCGAAGGATGATCGTTTGCACCACCCATTCCTCGAATATAAGAAAAAAAGTTCTCTAGCACGTCCTGATTCAGCTTCGAAGTAAAAATATAGTCAACGTTGTATTTTGCATGTAGGTAAGGAAGTAACTCTTTCAGAGATCTATTAGTAAGCAATATCCCTTTTTGAAATGGAATAAGTCCTTTATGTTTACCAACCCGCATTGAATTGACCATTTCATCCAGTAGACGTGTATGCTTATCTAAATCTGTACCATATGCATTTCGTGTTGGAGAATTGGCAACGAACTTAGATCGTGAATTTAACAGATCAAACCAATCATTAAATAGCTCAACAATAACAGAAGCTGTAACATATGATTTTTCTGTTTGAATGGGGTAGCTTAATAAATGACTAAAGTTTTACAGAAATAGGCTAGCTGGATATTTAGGAGACTGTATCAAGTGGACTCAGGAGAGGATCAGGCCGTATTTGCACGCCCGAAATAAGACGGTACCTAATGAAGTACTGGAGTGTTAAGAAACTAAATTAAAATAAGGAAAGAAATGAAAAGGAACTACTGACCGAGAAGATATTACTGAGAACGTATAAGGGCGCCAGAGAAGAATTGAATATATTCTTCGCCACGTGACCTATATTGCTGTACCTAACTAATACTATTAAAATGGTACTATTAAAATGGTAGGATAATAAAACATATAAGTATGTACAACCAAATTTAATCAAATAAAATACCTATAGCCCTATATACAAATTTTATACAAACTAGCTAAACTGTCGTACTAGAAGAGTACGCTCCTGTTGACAATAAGAATTTCAGTAAAAAATAAAACAAAAATTTAGTTAATTAGACCAGGAAAGTTATTTATAATCACAAATTATGTACCTGAACGAAAAATAATATTGATATTAGTTACGGTATGGGTTGACTGTCTCGTATCTGATCGAAAAGGATAAACCTAAGTACAATATCTAATAAGTGAAATGAATATTATGAAACCAGGGGATAAACCAGAGTATATTGTGCACAATAACTTTACAGATTGTTTTTATAACCTCAAACTATTTTAAATAATGAGATGAACGGTGAACAGATTAATTTATCGAAAAAAATAATGAATATTACAAAGTGAACGTTAAAATATGTTTAGGTAAGTGAATTTATTCTATTATTTACGTTATTTATTCAAAAGTTATTGACAAAAAAAATTATTATTAAAGTTGGACAAATATTATGAAAAGAATTGACATGCAATTTAATTATATAAAAAAAAAACCTGCCACTCCTCCAGGAGTGAGGGCCTAGATCCTTGCAACCTGACGGCCCAGATGGTGGATAAGACCAGTCAATTTCCAGTTCACCAACACTGGAGGGGAAATACTTGTCAGCAACAAGGAGGCACACGTCTAGTACCGTAAAATCAAGATATATTCCATTTCTCCAAAACCATTAATTAAAAGATTAATCCAAATTCGACCAAAATTCCCAAAATTCTTGTTTCCGTTAAAAAAATAAATTAACCAAAATTGAGACTCAATTTCCTTCTTCCTTTCCAATGACTAAAAGAATATAAAAAAAACCTTTTAGTATATATGGAAAGGGCCTATAAGAAAAGGTATAAAACCTTATCATAAGAAATGATATAAAAAGTAAAGCCTAGTGACAATCGTTGAAGTATTTGTTTGACCTTTCATAACCTTGGGCTTGGAATCGGCTTTTGAGCAATATTTGAGGAAGTATTTGGAACAAATAGATATGGATATTATAATAAAAGATTACTTTATAGAATTAGTTAAATGAGAGAATGAAAATGTCAGGGATTTTAAACTTATTTGGAGTGAGAATGTAATTTTCAAAATTTTTTAATCTGTAGAACATAGATTAGACGTATTGAAGCATGGAAAATCTACTTGTTGAAGTGTAACATTTATTTTAATATGATATAAATCTAGTATTAGGAAAAGATAAATATGGTATTTTTTTTAGAAAGGGAACAAAAAAAATTAGAAGAAAATATTTCTACATACCCGGTGATCCTGCAAAACCAACGAAACTCCTCTCCTAAATTTCACCAAAACTAAAACACGACTTCTAACTTAAGTTATTCTCCAAAAAAAAAACAATTTCCAACATAAATTAAATTCTAAAAATCACCGGCCATTGGAAAATAAATTACGTCCAGATTTACCGGAGGCTTCGAAGGGAGTGCCAAGTGAAAGTCTTTGACATTGTCAAATAAGTTGCGCGGACATTCCTTGACAGATTGCCAACTTACCAATTTCAATGTTACCAAATATTCCGTCAAACCCTACTCAAAATCAACGCAATACCTTAAACGACTCGTTGTATAATTGGGTGCCTACCATTTAGTAACGATTAGAACGCTGATCGTTACAAAGCTTCTTTCCAATAGCTATCCTTTTTCATAATTCCATTTTCTCCAGCATAGCTAATAGCTTTTGCTACAGAATTTGACAATAATTGAACTGCAGGTCTTACTCTTTGCCTCATAGAACCTTTTAAGCAGAGATGATGTAGTGTCAATTTATGCGCAATTGTCAATTCTGAAGTTGATATATTTAGTAGCGCTTCAAAGTAATCCTTGTTGATTATTTTATCGTCAATGACAAAACCATTATCAATTATATGATTTCGAGCTAGTTTAATCAAATGCGGAGGATCTGCAAAAACAAAAATATTTAACGATTTATCACATGGGTGATTAATAAAACAATTTTTGTCATATCCAACACTCAGCTGAGACCAAAGGGCAGTATTTCCAGTACCCATGTCACTGGTGATCGCTACTACAATAAAATTTGCTCTGAACAATTCAGATACTATTTGCTCAATAATATTTTTTTGCATTGGCTGATCAAATTTGACACAAAATAATGCACTTCTGACGATAGACTTCAAGCACTCTCGATTTTTTTCAATTTCTTTTGCGATTTGATCATTGATTTTGGTAGTAACAGCACCAGTTTTTTAGAATCAATCCAACCTTTATACTTTGAAATGCACATTTTGTGAGAATTTGACGTCTCGTGTTTATCACACATTTTGCCAATATTTTTCCAATCATTATACCCTGTGTCGATAAGGACGTCATGACTTTTTTGTACTAAAAAATGTCTACAATAAAAACAAAACACTGCATCTTTGGTGATAGAGTACTCCAGCCAAGCAAATTTATCGTACCAAATGCTTTTAAAAGATCTAGAATTTCCAGTAATGACCCGCCTAGGAAAATTTGTTCTTGGCTGCGTGGGCCCAGAACTACATTCAATGCTAATGTCTATGATGACAGGCGGAGCCGCATTAGTTTTGTCCGGTAAGCCTATTGAGGAATGCGGCAGCGTTCCGCCCCGCCAAGTCCTATTAATATTAGAAGTAGAAGTAGGCCTAATGTCTATACCTGTATGAGGCTGCTGAGGCTCTTCTAACCTGGGCCTTTTATTTTTACTGTCATTATCATCTGGATCACTTTTTAATTGAACCTGCACTTCCTTCACTTTTGGCTTTAGCTTCACAACAAATCTGCCTATCGACATCACGTAACATAACAGTCACAGCACACCGTGTAATAATAATTCACTTCAAAACTCATGAACTGTAAATGCAGACTGACACTGACTGACTGGCAGTGGCACTGTGCTGTGGCAGTGGCGACGGCCAGTGAGGGTGAGTGAGAGAGGGAGACTTGAGCGTGCACGAGAGAGTGTGGGGGGGAGGGGGGTGGCGGTTCTGTGTAACCTTGAGCCCGCCCGCGCGGCCCTGCTAACAACGCCGGCTGTGTCACTACGGCTCTGGCAGTGTAATACACGGCTCGGCCCATTGCGTGATGTATGATCCACAATTCCACATGCGTTGCCCACAAATTTTGGGTAGGCAGTTGCCTACCCTGCCTACCCGCTAAAGCCGCCACTGTATCTTCTTAAGAGACTTTGGCTGGTTCTGAAAAGAACCAAGCCAAAGCTCGTATTTCTTACATTTGTAAAATGAACCCTAAAAATAAAGCACTAATCTAAAAACTAGAAATAAAACAACTTCTTGAGTTTAGAAATGACCCCAGACCACAGAGTCAGGGTAGGGCAAGTGCAGCGCCCCAGGCTGACGGGCAAGCCCGTGCAGGCCGGAGGACAACTGCGGACTGAGATGTCGAGGATATATATATATATATATATATATATATATATATATATATATATATATATATATATATATATATATATATATATATTATATCTTCTTCAGCCTGTGTTCGTCCACTGCTGGACATAGGCCTCTTCCATTTGCTTCCATCGATTTCTACTCTTGGCAATTCTCATCCACTGTTTGCCCGCGACTTGTTTGATATCATCTGTCCACCTCTTCTGCGGTCTGCCTACTCCTCGCCTGTTCTCTCTTGGTCTCCAGTTTGTTAGTCTCTGTGTCCATTTTTCGGGATTATCTCGGGCAACATGTCCGACCCATTGCCACTTGAGCCTTGCTATACGTTCTGCGACATCAGTAATCTTTGTTCTTTCACGAATGTCGATATTTCGAATTTTGTCTCAAACTAATCCCTAGCATGGCCCTCTCCATCGCTCTTGAGTTGTATATTTGAGTATTAGTCTTTGAGTTATATATATATTTTTGTTATAATATATATATATATATATATATATATATATATATATATATATATATATATATATATATATATATATATATGTTTTTGAGTTATAATATATATATATATATATATATATATATATATATATATATATATATATATATATATATATAATTTTGAGTTTCGGTGGGTTGGAGTCAATAAAAGGGCTACTAGAAGACTATTTTTTAATTACTCAAGCTTTCGAATGTGTTTACATTCATTTTCAAGAGCAGATAAATCTAGATTGGTAATTAAACTTGCTTACATAAATAAATACAAATAAGAGAAAAAATGTTAATAATCATCAAATGAATTCTTCCCAGACTGAATATTATAAAATAACTGCCAAAAGATTTAAATTTTTTGAATTTTGAATTTGAAATATAGATATTAAAATTCATTTTAATATCTATATTTCAAATTCAAAATTCAAAAAATTTAAATCTTTTGGCAGTTATTTTATAATATTCAGTCTGGGAAGAATTCATTTGATGATTATTAACATTTTTTCTCTTATTTGTATTTATTTATGTAAGCAAGTTTAATTACCAATCTAGATTTATCTGCTCTTGAAAATGAATGTAAACACATTCTAAAGCTTGAGTAATTAAAAAATAGTCTTCTAGTAGCCCTTTTTATTGACTCCAACCCACCGAAACTCAAAATTGTTTTATCCAAACAAGTCAACAAAATACTTCTTTTTTCTTTATATATATATATATATATATATTATATCATTGTTTGATTTGCGTGTATAGAAAAATTGCTATGTAGAAATGCTATCAATGATTGTCCCCGTTTAGGATTTAGTCCTCTTCAGGGTTAACAGATGTCGAGGATTGGAACCGCCATCTTTTATAGAACCGTCGACTGTGACGTGCACGACAGCTGGGAATTCCAAAGCCTCGACAGGTGGAGCTTCTGACTCGCGTCAGAAGAGAGAAGGCGGGGCGATGCACATCGATAGCATAGGCCTCGATGACAGAAGCAAGCAGTAATGATAGTAAGAATAATGTATGTAAATTTAAGTGGTTGCAGCCAACAGAGTCCCGTTTCTATTATGAAATGCCTACTGAAAAGCAATTTCAAGATTATCATTCTGAACTGTTTCGTCTGAAAAAAGTAAAAAATGTTTTAGCATCCATGAAATCAAGAGGATGCTTTAGAACATGTACCATTTCATTAGATGATAATTTGAAAGTGATTTATTTTGATTCAGATGGTGATGTGGTTTATCAAAATGAGTGCCTACAACAGACCTTATTACCAGTGTATGAGAAGAAAGAAGCTATTGAACAATCTCCACCATTAGTCGAGTTGCTCCAGAAACTTGGTGATACTAGTATACCTAAAGTTGAAAAGAAAAATTACAAAAAAATAAAAGATGATTTTGTACTTCGAAATTTTGATGGTAAAAATGTTCCAATGAATTCATGGCTCAAGACCTTTGAATCATAATGTTCGCGATGTGAGGTGGATGCTGATAAAGACAAGATTTTGATTCTATGTCTGTTTCTTGATGGAATAGCAAAGGAATGGTTTGAATCAAAAATAATAACATTAGGCTTAGATAACAGTTTTGAGGTATGGAAAGTTAATTTTTTAGATAGTTTTTGTCAAACAGGTTGGGATAATCATAGAAAAGCTTATTCTTTTAAGTATGTAGGTGGTAGTCTTGTTGATTATGCATTTCGCAAAGAAAATTTATTGCTAAATATCAAAAATGATTTTCCTATTGATATATTAATCGATTTAATTGTGACAAATTTGCCAATTCATATACAAAATAATAGTAATAGAGCTGAGGTTACAACAATGGAAACATTGTTAGGTGAGTTACGAAAGTTGGAGAGTTCAGTTATAAGCAAGACGAAAATATCAGAGACAAACCCAAATTTTGTACAAATACCTACCAAATTAAATACAATAATACCAAAAGAAAAAAATAGTTGTCAATATTGTGATAAAAAAGGATTCCCTGGGAGGTTTCATCCAGAGGCAATGTGTCGTTTAAAGCAAAAAGATAGAAGGACAATACAAGAAAACAAATCAAATGATATTCAATATGTTAATAATATTGCTATACAGGAAACATTAAATGAAACGGTAACCGACCAAAAAAACTGAATTTGCTGCCATTGATCAAATTAAAAGTATTCCTAAATAATAGAGAATTATGTGGAATTTATGACCCAGGTTCGAATGTTACTCTTCTGAATTCGAAGGTAGCAGCTAAGTTGGGATTAGTTATTCATGAAGATAGGAATATGTTTAAAACGATAAATGGCAGAACAAATTTTACAGGAAAACTAATTGCAAAAATGAAAATTAATAAAATTGAAAAAAATGTTAATCTTTTTGTAATTAATGATGAATATTTCGAGTATGATATTCTACTTGGATTGGATTCTATTTTGAATTTTCAAATGAAACAAGATTTTGATTTAGAAATTTATCAAAGATTAGATCTAGATATTGAAGAGAAGATTGAAAAGTTTAATCACAATGTTAATTTGACAGAATATTCAATAAACTTTAATGAAGGAATTCCCACAGAGCTTTTTGAAGCAAAATTAGAACATTTACAGCCAGAGCAGAAAAGTAAAATAGAAATATTACTAAATAAATATGACAATATTTTTGCAAAACATAAATCTGATATTGGGCAAGTTCAAAATAATGAAGCTCAAATTAAACTTTTAGAACATCAATTTGCACTTAGCTTCCATTCGTCGTGGTAGTCAGACGTGCGTAGGAAAGAAGCTTGTTTTTTAAAACCGGTGTCTATAAATTAGATATTTAAATAAATATTTTGTGAACTTTAAAAGTAAATTAATTACACCAAATAAAAAAGCGAAATTGGAATAATAACATTAAAAAGTTATGAGTGCAGTTAGCGGGGGCGACGCCCCCGATAAAAATGTTTTAGAAACCCAAATGGATACAGAACATGCAACATCTTCAAAGGAGGAGCTGTTAGGATTTCAAAATCTTGTTCCAGTTACACAGATAAGTACCACAAAACTTGTTAATAATAAACCCATTATCGATAATGACTTTGCTAATATACACACTTCAATAACAAATAGCATAAACAAAGAAGTAGGAACAAAAAGGGAGGAATTTCTTTACCGACAAAACTATCTAGGACCATTTTACGCGTATTTAGAAAATAATTCACCCGATTTTAAAGGCAGATTAAACGCGTTAAGGATAGGTGACATTATTATCACAAATTTTAAAGAAATTGATGAAAAAATTGTAAGCATTGACGCAGTAGGAAGAAATAAAATACGTATAAAATTTAAAGATTATAAATCGGCTAACTATATCATATCTAAAAAAAATGAAGCAATATTTATAAAAAATAATCTAGACATATACATTCCTAAGTTTCTTTTAGTTAGACAGGGCGTAATAAAAGATATTTCCACAGAATTTTCAGTAGAGTATGTTAAAAACAGAATAAAAATGTACGATTTACACTGTAAATTTGAAGTCCTTCAAATCACAAGATAAATCGGAGGCAAGTAGATGAAAACGGTACTCAATACATTCCAACAAAAACATGCGTAGTTAGTTTTAAGTCACAAGTGCTACCAAAATAAATAACAATCAACAGGTACTAAAGGAAGTCGAACCATACAAACAAAAGGTGCTGTTATGCTTTAATTGTCTTCGATTTGGACATACAGGTGGGCAGTGTAAGAGCAAGGCTAGGTGCGATAAATGTCAAGAATCCCACAACTCAAAAGAATGTAAAAAGACCGATCTCACTCCAAAATGTTTTAACTGTTCGGGGGATCATTTTACTACAAATTTAAGCGCGTGTCAAGAATTTCAGCGTCAAAAACTTATTAAAGACGCTATGTCTTCCAATAATATTAGTTATCAAGACGCAAACAAACAGTTCCCCAGAAACTCCTATGCAAAAGTAACATCCATAAATACGGAACAAACTACAAACCTCTCCTGCCTCAAAACTTTCCCTCCATTAAATCCCAATAATTATACACCCACCCAATTCCCATCAAATCCAATTAACAAAATGTCAACTAATAATATATTCTACAATAATAATTCAAATAGTACAAATTCTCGAACATTCAAAAAACAGAGACCAAATAGTCCAGATCCAACATTAATTTTGCATAATGAAATTATATCTTCCCCTAGAATTACCTACGGGAGGAATATTAGACAGCATTAACTATAAGGGAAATATTAATAATAATCCAGTTGCATCTCCTTCAGACTTGAGCATGATAAATTCAATATTAGAATTAGTTATAGAAATTGTCACAAAAGTTTTAGTAACAAAAAGTATAAATATAAATAAGGAAGAACTCGAAAACTTAGTCAAATTAACTATAAATGGAAACACGTCATCACATTCTAAGACCTCAACCATGCAATAAATATTCTTCAATGGAACTGCCGTTCGGCAGTTTCTAATAAAAATAACTTAGAATATCTACTAGATAGGGGCAACTACTCCGTTGCACTTCTATCGGAAACATGGTTTAAAGCAGAAAAATACTATAATTTTAAAGGCTTCAACAATATTCGCTGTAGGGACGACGGGTACGGCGGCTCTGCCATTTTATTAAAATCAGACTTAATATACCAAGAAGTCTCAATTTCAACTACAATCAACTTTGAGCATACTTGTATCTCGGTAAATTTTCCATATATACATAAAAAAATTTACTTCGTTTCAGTATACCTTAAACCGAGAACTAGAATATCATTGCAACAGTGGATTAACTTTTTGGAACAAATTCCAAAACCATTCATAATTGGGGGCGACTTTAACGCACATAGTTTGGCATGGAACGATGGATATGACAATATCTATGGCAAGATTCTTTTGGAAGCTATCGAACAATGCAACCTAGTAATTATAAACGACGGATCACCTACATCAATAAGAAGTCAGCTGTAGACTTGACCCTTTGTACACAGGATCTGACACAACTAATTACGTGGTGTACTTTAGAAGAACCTTATGGCTCTAATCACTTACCAATACACATACAATTTGGAAGGAATATCCCACCTGCGCAAATTAAACAGACAAAACATAATATATGGAGACTCAAGGCTGCTAATTGGGATGTATACACCGCTACCCTTGAAGCAACAGAACCAAAATCATCACTAATGGGCATTATCGACAATATTAACAAAGCTGCCGACAAAGCAATTCCGTTACGAAAATCAAACGCACAAAATAGAAATCATTGCTCAAAGGACTGGTGGAACGAAACCTGTAACATAGCTGCTAAAGCAAGAAAACAAGCTTTCTTAACCTACACACAGGCTTCAAATCTTAATAATCTAACAGAATATAAAAGACTTGATGCAGTAGCTAAAAAAACTTTTAAAGAAACTAAGAAAAAAAGTTGGATAAATTACTGCCAAAATCTAAATCAAAATACACCAATTAAAGAAGTGTGGAACAAAGTAAACCGATATAAAAACCGAAAACAAGCGAATAAACCCCTAATGGACCCCAAAGAAGACTGGATAAGCGAATTCCACACAAAAATCTCACCTCCATGGGTCGAAAACAACATTACTCAACAAATAGCTACTGTAAATAGGAACACTTCTTTCATACAATCGTTATTTCAATTATGGGAACTCGATCATTGAATTAAATCAACAAATAATAAATCTCCCGGGGCGGATAACATTTCATACAATATGTTGCATAAAATGCCCTTAGACCATAAGAAAGCCCTGTTGGAATTGTTCAATTCGATTTGGATAAATAGGATTCCTTTTCCACCGATGTGGAAAGAATACATCATAGTACCTATCAAAAAACCTGGAAAACAGAATGGAAATGCAGATTCATATAGACCCATAGCTTTATCATCGTGTATATTTAAAACCATGGAAAGAATGATACAGAACAGGCTTGAATATTGGCTAGAAAATGAAAAAATATTACCTGACTCACAATATGCTTTTAGAAAGGGAAGATCTTCCTTGGAACCCCTAACGATGCTAGTAAATGACGTCTATCTAGGATTCACACACAAATACAGCACTTTGGCCACATTTTTGGATATAACTTCAGCATATGATAATGTTCAAATAAATATACTAGAAGAGAAGCTCATCAATATTGGTCTACCAACCTCCTTTGCCAACTTCATAAAATCAGCTTACTCCAATCGATCAGTTTCCTTAAAGATAAATCAAGAAATTTCGGAATCAAGAATATGTAGATCTGGATTACCACAAGGTAGTATCCTGAGCCCAATCCTCTACAGCCTGTACACAATGGATATAGAAAATGTTATATCACAAAAGTCTAAAATTATTCAATACGCTGATGATGTTGTTATTTACACCAGTAGCAAATCAGAGGACAAATGTATAGAAAATATCAACACTGAATTTATAAAAATCCAAAAATACCTAGACAACATGGGACTTTCCATATCACGAGTCCAAAACCAATATATGTATTTTCTCTAGAAACAGAAACAACTATCAAAGACAATTAACAATAGGAAAATATAAACTCTGTATTAGTAACTCTGTAAAATATCTTGGTCTGCATCTAGATAGAAAACTATTATGGAAGGACTGTATCCACCAAATTATCAAAAAAACAAGTAATTCTATAAATATCCTAAGAGCGTTTTGTAGAGCAAAGTGGGGAGCAGACCCAAATACGGCTTTACTATTCTACAAAACAATGGTACGATCAATAATGGATTATGTATGTATGTATGTATGTAGATAGGGGTGATAGGTACACTGCGACCCGTAGGATCTATTGTGTCCCCCTTGCTTGCCATGAGTCTGATGTTTTCTCAGACCTATAGCAGCTCTTCCAGTCCTATTTTCCTAAGAAAGATTAGGACATCGTCGGGCTTCAATTCAGGCAGGTTCTCCTCTTCTATTTCATGTGCCCCTAGGTATCTGGCCCTGGAGTTCTGCAATGCAGGACATTCTGAGGGTATGTGTATTGAGGTTTCGTCCTCTTCCTCACAGAATCTGCATTTTGCTTCATCTACCAATCCTAGCTTCTTCATGTGACTTCTTAACCGGCAATGCCCGGTCATTATTCCCGTCAAAATCCGGATCTTCTTTTTACTGAGGTTGAGAAAGCTAAGAGATCTATTCTGGTTATAATTTCCCAGAATTGTCTTGGCTTGTCTCAATCCTTCCATCTGATTCCAGTACTTGGACTTTTCCCTCTCCAATTCTCCTCTTAGTTCTCCTAAGATTGCGCTACTGCTGATCCCACATGATGGTTCTGGTCCCAGATATGGGGTTTCGGCTCCTTTTTTCGCCAGCTGATCTGCTGTTTCGTTCCCTCCAATTCCTATGTGTCCTGGGACCCATAGGAGGGTGACAAGGTTCTTCTGGCCTAGTTCATTTAGCTTTCCTAGGCACTCCCAAACCATCTTAGAACTGATTATATGTGAGCTCAGTGCTTTGATGGCTGCTTGACTATCCGACATGATTACAATCTCTTGTCTGCGATAGTTTCTTCCAATGTTAAATTCCACACATCTTTCGATGGCACGGATTTCTGCTTGAAAGATGCTTGGGTATGTGCCCAAGCTTTCTGAGTGTTTGGCTCTCGGTCCAAAGACTCCTATTCCAGTTCCCTCTTCCAGTTTGGAGCCATCCGTATACCACTTTATGGCATTTGGGTTCAAGTTCTGTATGATATCTTCGTCCCATTCAGATTTATTGCTCAGCTTAGTGATGAATTTTCTCACAAAGTTGAATTTCTTCGGCATATCATCTTGGGGCATTTCCCAAGTTTGATCAAATTGAAGTGATCGAGGTTTTTCTCTGATGATTCCTTCTCTGATCATCCTGTATATTGTTTTCTTCCTTACATTTTCTAACTGAATGTGCAGTGGGGTCAAGTTTAAAATCACCTCCATTGCAGCTGTGGGGCAGGTTCCCATTGCTCCAGTGATACATGCACAGGCTAGTCTCTGAATCTTCGAAAGCTTTTTCTTTGTCGTATTCAGATTAGCTCTTGTGCCCCAAGCTACTGCCCCATAAGTGATTAGTGGTCTCACTATTGCTGTGTACATCCATTGCAGAATACGTGGGTTACATCCCCAGTTTTTCCCTGCAATGTTCTTACACACCATGAGGGCCTTGGTGGCTTTGTGTATTACTTCCTCTTCGTGTTTATTCCAGAGTAACTTGCTATCTAGGATCAGCCCTAGATATTTGACCTCTGTTTTCCATTCGACGATAGCCTCCCCTATTTTTATGGTTTTTAAATTCGGGTTCTTTTTCCTTGTAAAGGCTACTAGTGTGGTTTTAGTGGGGTTGATGTTAAGTCCCAACGAGTCACACCATTGGTTTGCAATATTCAGTCCTCTTTGAACTATGTCGCAGAGGATATTTTCGTACTTTCCTTTTGCAAGGATGACCATGTCGTCGGAATATCCTTGACATGGTATGCCTTCCCTGGTCAATTGACAGAGTAGGCTGTCCACAGTGAGACTCCACATGAGTGGGGACGCAACTCCCCCCTGCGGACAGCCTCTGGTCACATTAATGAAGATAGTGTCTTGTCCTGTCTCCATTTCTGCGATTCTCGTAGATAGCAGTTGCGACATCCAGGTGGAGGTCATTCCATCTACTCCTCTCTCATGCAGTGCTCTTTTGACGGCTTCATGTGGCGTGTTGTCAAAAGCCCCTTCTATATCTAGAAAGGCACATACCACGGTCTCTTTCTTATTCAGAGCATCTTGGATTTCATCAGTCAATTGTGTCAAGGCGGTTTCCGTGGATTTTCCCGCTTGATACGCATGTTGACGGGGGTGCAATGGCACCTGTTCCAAGATTTCTGTTCTAATGTAGTTGTCTACAGCTTTTTCCATCGTTTTGAGAATAAACGATGTGAGGCTGATCGGTCTAAGGGATTTAGGGTGCGTAGTATCCCGTTTCCCTACTTTTGGGATGAAGGTGACTTTGGCCCTTCTCCATGCTTCTGGTATGTATCCCAGTTCAAGACTGCTCCGACTGATTCGGACCATATGAGGAATGATTGCCTCTTGGCCCTGTTGAAGTAGGGCAGGAAATATTCCATCCGTTCCAGGTGTTTTGAACGGCTGAAAGGTGTTCATAGCCCATTTCAGCCGTTCTTCACTGCAGATGTGTTTTGCCATTGCAGTGTCTTCCCTGGTAGGTCTTCTGATTTGCTCACTCTTTTTTCCTGAAGTGATTGCTCCTCCAGGAAAGTGAGTTTCTAACAGGAGCAAAGCTCGTTCTTTCTCGCTTTCTGTGAAGCTTCCGTCTGGCTTCCGTAGTGCCATTACTGTATCTACTCTTCCCTTTGCCAAGACCTTGTGTAGCCTTGCTGCAGAGGGAGTAGTGTCTATTTCTTCGCAGAATTTTCTGAAGCTATTTCTTTTAGCTTTTCTAATCTCTTTATTGTATAATGTGAGATTCTCGGTGTATCTCTGCCAATCTCCGTTACGTTTGGCTCTGTTGAAGAGCTGTCGCGTCTCGGATCTTAGGTTTGAAAGATGTTCGTTCCACCATATTGCATCTTTTGATTTTCTGGTCCTCTGAAGAGGACAACTTGATTCATAGGCGTCGAGTATTACCTCGTTAAGTTCTATGACATCATTTTCTAATGCCAGGTGGTTTCTGGCATTTCCTTTAGTACGAAGACTTACAAGATTTCTCCTCAGGTTAGAGTTGTATTCATCCCAGTTTGTTTTCCTGGGGTTTCTCCTGAGTTTTGGCTCAGGAGGACTACAATCTAACCTGAACATAATTATTCTATGATCAGAGAGGGATGGTTCGTTCGATACTCTCCAATCCCTCACCCGATCTGATAGATTCGGTGTGCTTACAGTTATATCTAGCACTTCTTTTCTTGTTTTAGTTACAAAAGTAGGGGTATTCCCTATATTGTGTATGACAAGATTCTTACTAAGAATAAATTCTAAAATTTTCTCACCTCTTTCATTGGTGTCTGTGCTCCCCCATACGGTATTGTGACCATTAGCGTCACATCCTAGGAGAAGCGGTAGTTTCTTCTGCTCACAGTACTCTACTAGTCTTTGCAGTTCTGGAGGCGGTGCAGTCCCGTCTCCTGCAAAGTAGCATGAGACTATCATAACTTCTTGACGCCCTTTTCCGAACTCAAGGTTTGCTCGAATCGGAACAAGGTCTCTCGTCATAAATTCTGAAACACAAAAGTGATTAATACTGCTACTTACCAAGATGCATGCTCTGGGTTTGTCAACATTACTTACTTTGTATATCAGCTTAGCTTCTCTGCTTGTGAGTCCTCTCACCTGACCGTCACGAACCCATGGTTCCTGAATCAGTACAAATCCCAATTGGTTTCTGATAAACGTCCTTAGGATGACCGCCGATGATCCCTTGGCGTGATGGGCGTTTATCTGAGCAATATTAATTCCCATTTTTTTTTCCTCCTCCCTTTTCCCTTTTCCCTTTTCCCTGCCCCTACTTATTTGGTTATTTGAGGTGAGGTTTCTTTCTCACCTTCTTCCCCCCCGACAAGTGTTTTGTCCTTGTCTTCTTCAACGTTAGTTGCTTCGGCTGTCTCCATGTCCTCCGAGTCCCGATATAGATCGGTGCTGTGGTGGTCTCCGACGCTCTCGGCATCGCCGGGCACATCAGTACCCCGCGATGCAGAGGGCACCGGAGGCGCTTCCTCGACCTCGGTGGTTACTAACCCACCGCTGCTCCCCGGAGTCTCCTTTTCTGTTTCCCGTTTTATACCATGAACGGGGATTTTCCCGAACCGGTAAAAAATGGTGCATCCGTTCTTCCTGAGGGCAGCGCAGGATAGCTCGTCTATCGCTGCCCTCAAGAGTTGCCCTGCCGCCTCTTCCTTAGCACTCAGGACCTTCCACCTACCTATTGCTAGGCCCTCATTTTGTACCTCTATCAGCTGAAGTAATTTCTCAGCTGATAGCCCCTTGCTTCTGGGGAGGAAAACTGTCACAACATGTGATCTAGGGATGTCGTCTCCCTTACATGTTGTGAGTTCTCCACCCTCCCACTTCCTAATTTGTGGCACCTTCAACCTTAGCCACTCCGCTGACTGTGGTGTTTCACAGTCAATTACCAAGTAGCCCGGCTTGAAGTGGATGCCGCCGAACTGGAGCTTGTGCTCCCATCCGGCGAACATTTCTTGAACTATTGCCTCCTCCACCAAAGTCTGCTGTTCCGCGCTGAGGGTGTTCTCAGGGAACCCTTTGGGGAGAATGGCAATCTTCTCCGATTTTAGAGCAGCTGCATAGCTGCTCATACCTACTGAGGTAGTGGTCTGTTCTCCCACTTCCTCCTTCTTCCTTTTCACCTCTTTCTGAGCAGGACTGATGACCGTCTCAGTCCGCTTTCTTTTTTGACTAGCAGGCTCTTGGCTTTTATGCTCCAAGGCCTTCTTTCTTGCTGTTTCAGGGGAAATTCCCTGACTGAGGTACCTCAAGTACCATCTGCAGCCCGCTCCGCTGAGCCCACGTCTCAGTGGGTCATCCCTGCCTCCAGGTTCTCCCAAGTTTGGGAGTGGAGGCTGTCTAGAGGTCGAGGGCCTTTAAAGGTCCTTCCCCACCTCAGATTTACCCTTGTGGTGTATTCCCACAATGGAGTCTGAAGGACCGGTCCTCGACTTTCCTGCCTCTCGGGGAGCTTCCCGAGAGGTTGAAGGAGAGTGTTTTCCTTCCTTCTTCTTCTTCGATTTAGCGGTGTATTCCCGCTGTATTTTTTTTCCTTTTAATTCTTTCTTGTCCATGGTTGTTCCCACGAGTAGCTAGGGAATGTCGGTCCACTCCGGCAGAGCCCCGCATGCCGGAGTAAGGCTGCATACAAGGGGGTTTCGCCTGGTTCCCCCAGGGGAACGTTCGCGACCGCATATGCCCCAGCGGCCATTCATCCATCGGCACGTTGCCTTACACTTTGGATTGGGGTAGTGAGGTAAGTGGAGGGATAGTGGATGTGGGGCAGGGATGTGATCAGGGATCAGCCACTCGCGCTCGGATAAGTCGACTCACAAAAAGGTGAGAAAGAGTTTGTTGGGGGAGGGCGACATGTTTGGGTTTCGAGTGGCCGTAGGAGCAGGGAAGGGTATCTGTATATGCTGAAGGCGAAGGCGCAGCAACTGTTCGCCTCAGTTGCTGCGCCTTTTCGCGTCCAGTGGCGGTGTCCGGCGGTCACCCGGTGCACAGGCACTGGACGCGGAGACTGTGTTTGGTTTCGCTGGTCGTGCTCCCCTCACAAAATAAGGGACCAAGACCAGTTACTCAGCCCTCCCACCAACGGCAAGGAAAAATTACAGTCTCGGGGAGAGCCATAATGGATTATGGAAGTCAACTCTATGGAACAGCAGCAGATACACATCTAAATAAAATCGAGATACAACAAACTAAATGCTTAAGAGTTTGCCTGGGATATCTTAAGTCAACGCCCATAAACATTATACAAGCTGAAGCCGTGAAACCTCCTCTTAAACTAAGAAGACAACTATTGAGCAGAAAATTCATGATAAAAACCATTTCAAAAAAAACTTCTTACCTCAATAGTGTACAGTCACTAACAGTTCAAGTTTTGACCCACAGATACTGGCACTTCAAGAAAACCCCCTCATAGTAGAAACTTTTTCAGAAATAGCTGACATTACAGATATACTCTATTCCAATTAACTCCCTCCAGTTTTAATTTACTCACCTGAACAAATTTTTTCACGTGAAATTAGAACCTACTATTTTGAAAGTGAAGAAGTAGCAAGTATCAATCAAACAAAGTTCAACGAAACAAAAAACAAATACTGGCCAAACTATGATTCTATATTCACTGATGGATCAAAGTCAAAAGAATATACCAGTTGTGCCTTTTGCCATTTTGAGGAAAATACTGACAAAAAATTTATTTTACCAAAGGAAGCTTCCATATACACTGCAGAACTAACAGCAATAGTGCAAGCTATGAAATACGTACTCGGCTTTAACCACGACAAATTTATAATATGTACGGACAGCAAAAGTGCAGTAGATAAACTTAAAAATGTTAAAATAAATAGATCAGTTAATCATATTGAAGCAAAAATCCTGTATTTACATGAGATACACATCAAGAATAAAGTCGTCATATATCTATCGGTAAAGGGACACGCAGGCATAACAGGTAATGAAATGGTGGATGCCTTAGCAAAAACAGCTCCAACATCAGGAGAAGAACTAAATCTTAAACTACCCCCGTTCGATTTATTCTTAAATCAAAGGAACAAAATAAATGAGATATGGCAAAACCTATACAGTGCATCAACAACCGGAACAAACTTTTGTAAACACCAGCCAAGGATCCCTAGAAAACCATGGTTTCACAAAATACCAAACAGAAACTTTGTCGCCACAATAAATCGAATACGTGCAAACCATGCACTAACACCTTATTATAAGCACAAAATAAAAATTACAGACGATCCACTGTGTAGTTGTGGTAAAATGGGTACATTGGTACATGTTTTACTTGAATGTCCAATAAATATTGTAAACATTAATAATCTATATAAAAACTTAATTCACTACAAGATAAACCTTCCAATACACCTAAATGTAAAGCATTAAAGAAAAAAAAGTGAATACAAAAAAAATTAAAAAAAATAATAAAAAAAAATAAACCAATTAAAACAAAAAAAAAACAAAAAAAACAAAAAAAAAAACAAAAAAAGAAAACAAAAAAAATAAAAACATACACACAAAGAGGGCTAAAACCTCCGCGGCGTTGAACCGGGTTGATGCTCTAGCGCGGAAAGAAAAAAAAATTAAACACCTTACACTTTACTAATGCCACATATTACTAACAAAACAAATGAATACATCATGCTCAAGTTTGATACTATGAAACAATTTACACAAACTAATTATACAATCTAACATAGTCTGGCTAATTGGTTCTCACCAAAGCCATAAATTCCACAGAAAAAAAAATAAAAACATAAATTTGTCGCAAAGAAGCCATATAGATGCTCAATAGAGGACCAAAAAGAGATAGAATTTCAAATTGGACAATTGTTAAAAGCAAATTTAATAGAAGAATCATCTTCGCCTTTGCAGCACCTGTTACATTGGCTCTTAAAAAAGATGAAGGATCTAAAACAAGATTATGCATTGATTTTCGTGAATTAAACAAATTAATTGTTCCCGAACCACAACCTTTTCCATTAATTGACGAGATTTTGACCAAAACAAGGAATGCTAAATTCTTTACTACGTTAGATATAAATTCTGCTTTTTGGTGTATTCCAGTTCGGAATAAAGATAAATATAAGACAGCTTTTGTTACACAAGATGGTCATTGGCAATGGAAATGCTTACCTTTTGGGCTTAAAACATCACCAGCAATATTTCAAAGGATTTTAAGTAATATTATCAGAAAACATAATTTAATTTAAATCCATTTTGTATAAATTACATAGATGATATTTTAATATTTTCAGTATCATTTGAAGAACACTTAGAGCACATTGAAAGACTCATGGAAGGCATTCTTGAAGAGGGATTTAGGCTCAAACTTCTAAAATGTAATTTTGCAAGAGAAGAGGTAAAATATTTGGGGCACATTGTTAAAAACAATTCAGTTCGTCCTTTACATAATAATTTAATATCGAACAGAAATTTTCCAGCACCAGATACCAGAAAAAAAATACGACAGTTTTTGGGAAAAATAAATTTTTACCACAAATATATAAAAGACTCAGCTAGGTTATTAGAGCCATTACATAATTTACTTAGAAAAGATATTAAATTTCACTGGTCTTTAAGCTACCAAACAGCCTTTGATATGGTAAAGAGTATCCTCTGCTCTGAACCTATTCTAGCTATTTTTGACCCAAATGCTCCTACAATTATATATACCGATGCTAGTATTTTAGGAGTTAGTGTAGTTCTCAAACAAAAACAAGAAGATGGAAAAATAAAACCTGTGGCTTACTTTTCAAAAAAATTGAACAAATATCAGAAAAACAAAAAAGCAATTTTTTTAGAATGCCTGGCAATTAAAGAAGCATTAAAATTTTGGCAATACTGGCTAATGGGAAGAAAATTTGTCGTTATTACTGATCATAAGCCCCTTGAGGGAAGAGAACTTCGTACAAGACCAGATGAAGAATTAGGAGATATGACTCATTTTCTTCCACAATTTGATTTCGACATTAAATATGAACCTGGAAAAAAATATAGAAGCAGACTGCCTTTCTAAAAACCCAGTTTTGGAAAATATAGAAAACGCAGAAACATTTATAAAAACAGTAAATCTAGTGACATTAACTGAGATAAAACAAGACCAGAATAATAATCGACAAGCTATAGATAAAATGATAGGAACAATTTTCAACCAAGATGTATTCTATAAATTAAGGAAGAACCAGAAAAAAAATAATATTATCCAAAGATTTTGGAGTGAAGTTAATAACAAAAATTCATAAATTTTATGGTCATATTTGTGCTGGTAAAGTAATTAACAAAATTGGGAATCTTTACTACATTAAGAATTTGGATTTACTGGCAAAAGATATCTGCCAGAAATGCGCGATCTGCTGTAAGAATAAAACAAGAGCACGTCCAAAATATGGTCTCTTGTCACAATTATCAAAAAATTTTTGAAAAAAGTATGCAACTGCTGACATTTCAGAACAACACACTGATACATACATATGCACACCTATGAGAAACAGATACTCATAAGCATGTATACAGACATGGATACATGCGGTTTATGACTATTTGTTGAACGAGTAAAACTTTTAAAAAACCATTAACAACTATTAAAAAACCATTAACAACTATTAAAAAACTTATTAAATCAAAAATTAAAAATGCGTCCAAATTCAAAAAATAATAAATAGTAATATTGTTTTGATCCACTTACATACCGTTACAAGGGATGCGTTGCCAGTTCGTTGATAACATGTTTATACGTCGAACTTATGCTAATAGGATAGCTAGGTGAGGTATAGGGCAAGCAGCCATGTTTCGTAGGTCAAAACATAGTAAATCTTTTGAAATTTGAATGGATCCTGAAGGAAGATGTGTGCTGAGAAACAGAGAATGTTGTGTTAGAAAAGTGAAAGACAACGTTCGAGTGGGTATGTTCTTTATTGTAGCTAAGTAAAATAGCTTTAAAAAAAATGAATGGGTTGCATGTGTGAGTCCATGCTATTGTAGTAAAGAAAAGAGAGACGTTCTCACAAACAATTTATTTTACAACTGACGACCGGTTTCGCTGTCTACAATATTCACAGCATCTTCAGGTCACGGTAAAAGTAAAATTAAATGCTACAAATAACAAAAAACCAGAGTTAGTTAAGTGGTCTGGTGGAAATCAAAGGGTAATGATCAAGCCAATATTAAAGTATATATATTTATGCATACATATAAATACTAACATGTACGCAAATATGGTTTACAGCCCTCACACTCACATAGATGCACGCATTCAAATGTAGTGGCAACAAAAGTATGTTAAGTATAAATATAAAATATACACTTACTTTCCGGTATAAGGGAAGAATATAGTAGTATTCAATATCATACTTTTTCTCTATATTATGCTAAAGGGAGAGATGGTAGAGGGACAGATTTGAATGTAATGCATTAACAAAACAAAATAATTGGCAGGATCTTGAGGGGATTAGTAAGGAAACACGACATTAAACCGTGAAACCAAAAAAATTGTTAGTTATATATAAAGTGATGTTATTTTTATATTTTTAATTAATAGTGTATATTTTAATTTAGTTGGGATTATTAGATGTTGTTCTGGCTGTTCAAGAACTAATAGATGTAAGATTGGTTGTGCAATTTTCCTAAACCAGAATTGGTCAGTTGTGTATTAGTTGTGGTGTGATTGTGAAAATGTTTTAATTTGATTTGTTGGAGATATTGAAATTAAATTGAATAATAGTAATTAGGTAAAAATTTGCTAAAATTTTTTTTTAATATTAAAAGTGTCAAACAAGAAAATCATTAATAAATAATTCAGAATTAAAGTCAAGTGTAAAGGTAACTGTACATGAAATTAAATTTATAAATTTACTCAAGGCGTTCCCCATATTCATCCTGTACGAAGACAGTGCACGAGTGCGGCTTGGGTATATCTTCCCCCTCCACGGCCCTGAGAGATGCACTCTCCCAGGGCTTCAGGGATGGAATCACCTCCTTTAGCCACCGTGCACTTATGTCATCCGCACAATTTAGTTCTAGGAAACCCGGTCTGTAGGTACTCTTCAGGAAGCGAACCTGTGGTCCTGCTTCCGGAATTTTATCATAAGCATCCAAGATGGCTATTTCGACTGCCTTCGGCTTATCCACATCCATCTTGGGTTCCGGGGAATCCTGTTAGTACTGCTGCGACCTTAACAGATGCGGCAGCTTCGCTGAAAGTCACACCCTCGGTTCTTGGCCTTTTCCCTTTGCGTTGGCTTTCGGGTGGTGTGCTTCCGTCTGACCTTAGCCTTTTTGGGCCTTCGGCCTTCTGGGTTTGGTTTTGTTTTGTCATGGCCTCTAATAGCTTTGACGACATCTCTTTTGCCCTTTCAGCAGCCTTGATGAAATTGGCCTTGATTACAGCCCTTTTGGCTTGTATGTAATCTTGGCCTTGTTTCACCCGCTTACTGATTTTGGCTTTAGAGATGCCAGATAGCTTTGTGATGGTACACGACAACCCTCACGGAATTTTCCTAATTTATTTGTTATAAGAATAAGGTCAATATTATAGTTGCAATTTGTATAATTTATTACGATAGTAGCAAAGTTCAAAGTATTCAACTCATTCGCAAGACTGCAAACACAGCACACGTCATTATTGAAATACGTATAGCATAACCATATATGGTAATACATATGGGCATTGTTTTTAATATAATAAGATATAAGTGGGAAGGTCGAGTACCTGAGACATTCATTGTTGTATCAGTGTGTTCGCTGAACTCTGCTGGCGCGTGGTCAGGGGATATAGTTACCGAGATATGGGTCACCTTGACCTATCCTAACTATAATGTCGGTCGACGTAGTTGTAACTGTACCTTTAACCTTGTAAGAATAAAGATATGTAGAAAGTTTAAGTTTGTTTGTTCGGGAGTGTCTTCGTCCAGCAACCCCCAACATCACATGGCGACCCGTGCCTTAAGTTAAAGAATGGAGTTTTCTGGTTCGCATATAGATTGAGGTATGCAGCTCTACACGTAAGATGGGAAACAACCAGAATAAAGAAAAAGAGGAACAGATCTTCATAAACCAAGCAGGCAACAGCGGAGGTGTGACAGCTGAAACCGGCGAAAACGAGAAGCTATCAATCCCTGGAGTTTTGGGAATTGTATCGTTCAGCCTGGCCATAATCATCGTCGGATGGCTACTGTATCGACGATGGAAGAAGCAGCTTCGACGCCACATCCGACAGGAAGTATCTAAATCAATGGAGATGCTGAGGTTAGACGCCCAGAATCCAGGACCAAATGCATAGACACATGAACCCATATTCGTGAGTAATTTTTCTTTTTAATACAATACAGTTTAACTGCTTATGAAGTAAGTTTGATGACTATTTTTTTTATTTTCATATTGAAATTTTGATTTTTTTTTTATTATATAATTACTCACTTACTTATTTACTGACACTTTAAATATTGACGGTTATCCAATATTATTGATCCTTTTATTTTACTTACATTTATGTTTTATTATATTATTTTATATGTTACATTTTGTTATATTTGATAAACTTAACGGCAATGATAAGCTTTACGAAGTAATTGAGACTTCGAGACACTAGGCCATATACTATTGAGTAACGTAGGCAGGCCAAGCCGAATTTATGTTCGAGGAAAGATTTCAACGTATTCTGGAAGATATAACTATATTAAATAGGAATCTCACAAAAGACACTATAGAACGAAGGAAAAATAAGCTAATCACAGATAAATGGGTGGAAAAACTCAGGACTATCACGGAACAGTTTAGGACGGTGCATAAAATATACAAAGGTGACAGCTGTAAGGCAGCAGAAGACAAATTCATTGCAGATATTATTGCAAAAATTGGAGAAAAGATCGGAAAAGTCCAAACAGAACTACGGAAAAGACAAGTTGAACATAACAACGACAAGATGGGAGAGAAATTCGAACTGAAAACAGCAGGGAACCTGATCCCTCACATAGGAAACACCGAAGAATCAATTAGAGCATTCATAGACGCAATTGAACTGTACGATGAATTTTTAGATGATGAAGGAAAACCGCAACTAACAAAGTACCTGTTGAAGGTGAAACTAACGCAAGCAGCAAAATTACGACTGAAGACCACTTACAACTCAAACGCGGCACTAATAACCGATATTAAAGAAAAGTTTCTAGTAAAACAATCTATCCCTGTTCTGTCAGCGGAGATCAACTCAGCGAAACAAGAGAATAGGTCAATAGAAAAATTTGGAAGAAGTTTAGAGGAGCTCATGGCTAAATTAACAATAGCACAAGCAGAGGGAAACAGAGATGCAGAAGAAGTGCTGGCCAAAGTAAACGAAAAAATTGCAATAAGCGTGTTTACTAACGGTTTAAAAAATGACAAGATAAAGACAATTTTGAAAGCCAAGAACTTTAGCACTTTAGCGGAAGCGATAACAAGCGCAAAGAACGAAGAATCGCTAACTCGAACGGAAACTGCAGGAATGTACCACATGAATAAAACATATAGAGGCGGAAGAAGAAATACAACAAACGGATACAAAAATAGTTTTGACAGGAGAAAAGAAGGTAACAAGACATATAATAATAGAAATACAAATGGAAACGAAGTAAGACAATATCATAACAGAGGTAGGTCTCAAAGAAACAGAGGAGCAGGACATGGTCATCGAGGGAGAAATAATAATTGGTCGCAAGGTAGAAACCCCAGCAACAGAAATTCACCAGGAGCATATTTCGCAACAGAGGAGCAGCCCCGCCAAGAGCAACCACACACAAGCACAATACAAGAAGTAGATTTTTTTCGTGGCCCATCAAATGGAGGCAGATAATTCCACAGCAAGTGGATTAAATTATATTAATGTTTATTACAGAGGAAAACGCAAAAAACTATTAATTGACACTGGCGCAACAGTCAGCGTTTTATTTGAAGAATGTTTAGATAAAAACTACACCGACATAAACAAAACCCGACGTATTAGCTTGCGAGGTGTTACCGGAAAAACTATATATACAAGGGGAACCTTATTGTGTGACCTTGAAATATTAGATAACTCAGAGAAGATAACGTTGACACAGGAATTTGCAGTTATGAAGAGTTTCACAAATAAAGTCGATGGGGTTATTGGTAGCGATTTTTTATACCAATATTTTGCTACAATAGATTACGAATCCTTAAAATTATCGTTACATGTAGAAGGAATGAGAAGAGATTTTAAAATGCTATCTATGGGAGAAATTTATACGATAATAATACCTAGGAGATGTGAAAAATTATTTTTTTTCGAGATCGGGACACACTACGGAGATTTTGTAACTATACCACAGGAGATAGCGGAAGGAATTTTCTCGGCAGGAACAGTCTCAAAACCAGTCGACGGAAAAATACCAATAAGGATATTAAATATCAATGATAGAGAAATAATTGTTAAGAATTTTAGACCGAAGGTCGAAAGATTAGACAAGTTCGACGTTTTCCACATGGGAGAATCAAAACAATCGGTGAGTCGTGCCGAAAGACTTTTGAATATAATAAACACAAAAAATTTATCGCTAGAGGAAAAAAGAGCAATAGAAAAAATATGTGTAAAATATTCCGATGTGTTTTTCTTAGAAAACGATCCATGCACAACGACGGACGTATACAAAGCAAAAATAAAATTGCAAAAAGGAGTATCACCTGCTTATACAAAACCGTATAGATTACCACACGGACAAAAAACGGAAATAAATAGACAAGTAGACAAAATGTTAAAAGACGGGATTATTGAAAATGCAATATCAGAATTCTCATCTCCACTACTTATAGTGCCAAAGAAAAACGATGAAAATGGAAACAAGAAATGGAGAGTTGTGATAGATTACAGACAACTAAACAACAAAATTGAGAATGACAGATTTCCATTACCATGCATAGAAGAAATCCTAGACGCTTTATCAGGAGCAACATATTTTTCACATTTAGATTTATACCAAGGATATTACCAAATAGAACTCGATTCTAAGTCCAGACCGTACACAGCATTCGCAACCGATAGAGGTCAATATCAAATGACACGACTTCCGATGGGGTTAAAGACAAGCCCAGGATGTTTCTCACGAGCCATGACTATGGCAATGTCAGGTTTAAATTATGAAAACATGTTTATATATCTTGATGATTTGATAGTCTTTGGCAACAGTCTACAACAGCATAATCAGAATTTAGTGAAGGTATTAGAGAGACTAAGGAAAGTAAATCTGAAATTAAATCCAATTAAATGCGAGTTTATGAAAAAAGAACTATTATATTTAGGACACAAGATTTCGAATAAAGGTGTAGCACCAGATCCGGAAAAGATCACCGCATTGGAACAATATCCAATACCACAAAATGCAAAAGAAGCAAAAAGATTCGTAGCCTTTGCAAATTATTACAGAAAACATATCAATCATTTTGCAGAAATAGCCGCACCTCTAAATAGACTATCAAGGAAAAATGTAAAATTTGAGTGGACAACAGAATGCCAAAAAGCTTTTGAAAGCCTCAAGACGTCATTATCAAACCCCCCCGTAATGGAATTCCCAGATTTATCGGAGGAGAACACGTTTATTCTACGGACAGATGCATCTGGCATCGCACTAGGAGCAACTTTGTCAAACGGGAATGACAAACCGGTAGCATATGCCAGTAGAACACTTAATAAAGCGGAAATGAATTATCCTACGATAGAAAAAGAATTACTGGCAATAGTATGGAGCATTGCTAAATGGAGACATTACCTTCTACAGAAAGAATTTATTATTTTGACAGACCACCGACCATTGGTGTACCTATTTGGTATGACAAACCCTTCCAGCAGATTAACCAAATTTAGATTGAAGTTAGAAGAATACGACTTTACAATTAAATACGTGAAAGGAGCTGAAAATGTAACAGCTGACGCCTTATCACGAATAGAAGTTACATCAGAAGAACTAAAGCAACTAAATAAGGACTCAGAGAAAAGTATATTAGTGATGACGAGAGCACAAACGAAAAAGCAGGAGGAAATCACCGATTCGAAGAACGAATGGACTGATCAACCAGACGTAGTCGAATTGTTGAAATTCCCGAAAAGTGCGGTAGAGGTAAAACTGATAGACAAGGACGATTGCAAAACAATGAAGCTAGATTCGGCTGAAGAAAATACAAATAGTAGTATATTGTACAATGAAGAAGACGATATTATTTATCTGATTCGAGATTTTCGATCAACGTCTGCACTACGAGCGTCGTTGAGAAACTCGACATATCAAGAACCTCGATCAACGTCTGCGCTACGAGCATCGTTGAGAGCCTTGATTCAAATGTGCGCACAAAAGAATATAAAGGAACTAGTACTAGTAAAGAATAATAAGAATCAGCCAATTATTGAAGAGATAAGAAAGGATCCTAAAATATTTAAAGAAAGAGATATCAAAATATGTATAGTACAAGACAAACAGAATATAGCAGATGAAAAATTAAGAAGAATTATAATTAATGATTTTCACATGTTACCAACAGGAGGGCATGCCGGAATAAATAGAATGTACAAAAATATAAGGAAATATTATTTTTGGAATAGTTTACGAAAAGATATCGAGGAATTTGTGAAGAGATGCGACGATTGTCAAAGACATAAGCATTCTATCATAACCAAACAACCTCTAACTATCACATCGACTGCCACCTGCGCATTCGACACAATATTTATAGATCTAGTAGGACCATTTGAGATGGATGACAGTGGGAATAGATATATATTGACACTGCAATGTGAGCTAAGTAAATACATAGAAGGATATGTAATAAAGAACAAAGAAGCCGAAACAGTAGCCAAGGCATTGGTAGAAAATTTTATTCTGAGGTATGGAGTACCCAGAAAAATAGTCACAGACCAAGGCTCAGAGTTTATGGCAAGAACATTTAAGGAAACATGCTCATTATTGCAAATAGAGAAACTAAACTCAACAGCATATCACCACGAAACAATAGGAGCTTTAGAAAATACTCACAAACATTTAAATGCGTACCTTAGGATACAACTATCAAAATTCCCTACAAATTGGAGTACATGGGTGCAATATTTCTGTTTTTCGTATAACATTTCAGTACACTCAGCAACGGGTTATACTCCGTTCGAATTAGTGTTCGGAAAAATATGTAGACTGCCGACAAATGTTCAAAACGAAATAGAACCCCTGTATAATTTTGACGACTATCCCATGGAACTGAAATACAGACTACAAGTAGCCGCAAAGGAGGCCAGAGAAACACTAACACATACAAAACACAGCAAAAAAAAAATATATGATGCCAAAACGAGTAAAATAACTTATAAACCAGGAGATAAGGTATTAATAAAAAAGGAGCCAAACACAAAACTTAACTGTTTGTTTTCGGGTCCATATACCGTAATTAAAGATGAAACGCCTAACGTAATTATTGAGAAAAAGGGTAAACAAGTAGTCATACATAAGAATAACGTTAAGCTGTATAATATATAAAAAGAATAAGTACTGAAAAGTGTTATAGTGTAAAAGTGTAATAATAGTCCACCATAAGACTTTTACTAGTACTTAAGGTTCAGTGTAAATATTTATATATCTCATTTTTTTTCTTTTCTCATTTTCTTTAATATGTTTGTTTAATTTTCTTATAAAGGAGAGACGTCAGTCAGCATAAATAATATAAAATAGAGATGAAAGGAAATTGTTACTGAAATTCCCTTTCATCTTTTCCCCGCCCAGAGAGATGTGATGGTACACGACAACCCTCACGGAATTTTCCTAATTTATTTGTTATAAGAATAAGGTCAATATTATAGTTGCAATTTGTATAATTTATTACGATAGTAGCAAAGTTCAAAGTATTCAACTCATTCGCAAGACTGCAAACACAGCACACGTCATTATTGAAATACGTATAGCATAACCATATATGGTAATACATATGGGCATTGTTTTTAATATAATAAGATATAAGTGGGAAGGTCGAGTACCTGAGACATTCATTGTTGTATCAGTGTGTTCGCTGAACTCTGCTGGCGCGTGGTCAGGGGATATAGTTACCGAGATATGGGTCACCTTGACCTATCCTAACTATAATGTCGGTCGACGTAGTTGTAACTGTACCTTTAACCTTGTAAGAATAAAGATATGTAGAAAGTTTAAGTTTGTTTGTTCGGGAGTGTCTTCGTCCAGCAACCCCCAACATCACAAGCTTTGCAGCCCTAATCTCTTCGTCTGTCATGAGATCAACGTCTTCCAACGCTGTTACCCTGACAGCCTTTCTTGTTCCTTGCCTATCAGCTTGGGAGATTTCTATAGAATTTCCGGGCCTTTCGGCGTTCGGATCTTCTTTATAAGCTCCCTGCCCTTCGGCTTTAGGAACTGTGATTTTGGCTTTAGATTTTGGCCCTGCCCTGGGCCTTGGGCCTCAGGAACCCTTTGGCTCC
Source organism: Diabrotica virgifera virgifera (assembly GCF_917563875.1). Lineage (NCBI taxonomy): Eukaryota > Metazoa > Arthropoda > Insecta > Coleoptera > Chrysomelidae > Diabrotica > Diabrotica virgifera. The sequence continues at coordinate 79,861,315 of NC_065451.1, forward strand.
GAGTTGTTACTTTTTTTGTTTTATTTTGAGATTCCATATTGGTCCCACGAGTAGCTAGGGAAGGACAGTCAACCCCTCGCAGAGCCCCGCTTGCGAGGGTAAGGTCTAAATACTAAGGGGTGCGACCTGTTGCCCCAAAGGAACCGTTTGCGACACTGTCACCCCAGTGCCTTACAGCCTTCACCACGGTGTCTCACGGCTTGGCTTGGGGATTGTTTATCGACTATCTGGTCTAGATCCGCTGAGTTTAGTTTCAACAGGGCCACCACAAGAAGGGTGCAATCAAAGATTAATTACACACCCCCAATCATTGTTGGGAGTACCCAACGGTCTTGGGATGGTTTAAGGAGGTGCAAAGTCCGAAGACTCTCCGTGCAAAACTCGTCCCCTGAGATTTGTTCTTTTCCCGCTCAGCTTTACGCCGATTAGAAAAAGAGCGCATCGCTCGGCCCCAAATAAAAACGTTTATTACCATAATAGAATTTATAATTCGCTCTATTTCAGATATTTCATTTTTTTAGACGTTCCGCTGCTGCACCATGCCCCAAACATGAAGAAGAAAAAGAATTCCTTAGAGTCCAGTGAAACGAACAATAATGATCATTTATTGAAGGAGTGGTTTGAAATCAATAACTTAGCAATCTAGCATGATCCAAAATTGTCCCGCACCCATATCTGAAATTTCCCATTAAATTTGTCTCTTCTTCTGTGGACCATCAGTTTTTCGGTTATCTTTCTCTTCAGTCGTATTGAGCTCCATCGAGCTACCGACATCCTCTACAAGACCTACCTCGCTTGTGAATGTATCGATGGGATTCATGAAGTCCAATGTGACTGTACTGAAGTGATCTACAGCTAAACCACTTGTACTAGACGTTGTGACAATACTGCCGGCATTACAGTCGCTATCTCGCTAATTTTATCTGCACCAAACTTATAACATAAATTAGATTTTATTGCAACCTCATCAAAACATAACAAACAAAACTTATCTTGCTCAGATAAATTATTTACTTTTAACTGAATTATATTTTTAGTATGCCATCATTTACGCCAGGTTTCATTTTTGCATGTTAAATATGTTTCATTCAAGTTCTGTAAGTGGGCAAGCTAAAGGTTTTTGACATTTATTTTTGTATAATTTTGTACCAGTAAACTACATTAAAAGACTGTTTCTTTAGTCCTTGTGATACTTGTACATTACAATATTTCCCACTTTTATAGATTGACAAAACCTAAAAGTGGCTTTCTTATAATCTTCACGTGAAATATTTGAAGCAACTTCTTTCCTCATTGTTAGTTGACTGTTAATTCACAAACTTGAAGTGTTAAACGGTAGTTCTCATTTCTAAAATGTTTGTTGTTTTAGCGAAGACTATCTTTTCTTGGAGAACGATGAGATAGTTTTGGTGTAGTTTGTGTACACTGTGTTGTTGACATCATATCAGGAATTGAGATACGTTGGGGTGACGGTGATGAAGGCTGCAGTTGCGCAAAATTGTGACCTAACCACTAGGAGAATAAACATTGTGATGGGTAGTCCTTTCAGAACAACAGACTCAGTAAAGTACAGGTTAGAATAAAAATAAATATATTGAGGTTATTTACACAGTTTATAGCCAGGGAGTTAAAGATACAAACGTTTATTGTCCTAATAAAATTTATAATTCATTCTATTTCAGATATTTCATTTCTTCTTTTCGACGTTCCGCTGCTGCACCGTCGCCACAATTATGAAGAAAAATAATTTTTTATAGTCCATTGAAACAAGCAATAATAATCATTTGTTGAAGGAGTGGATTGAAACCAATAACTTAGCAATTTTGGTTGACCCTAAATTGTCCCACACCTATATCTGAAAAATCCCCTTGAATTTGTCTTTACTTCTGTGGAGCATCAGTTTTTTGGTTATCTTTCTCTTCAGTCGTATTGGACTCAATCGAGCTACCGACATCCTCTACACGACCTACCTCGCTTGTGAATGGATCGATGGGATTCATGAAGTCCAATGTGACTGTACTGAAGTGATCTACAGCTAAACCACTTGTACTAGAGGTTGTAACACTACTACCCTGTATTGCAGTCGCTATCTCGCTAACCAATAGATCACAATGTAGATAATATGATAGAGGTTGTTTCGTTATTATAAAGTCTTTTTAGCATAAAAGTGGTTGCATTTTGTACAGGTTTCAAGCCTTTTCAGCCATCTCCAAAGTCTTCTAAACCTACAATTTCATCTGCACCCAAATGATAAAATAAATTAAATTTTCTTGCAACCTCATCAAAACATAAACAAAACTGATTTTGCTCAGAGAAAGTATTTACTTTTAACTGAATTATATTTTGAGTATATCAGCATTTACGCCAGGTTTAATTTTTACATGTGTGAATTTCTCTTTAGTCGTATTGCGCTGGAGCTACCGACATTCTCTACAAGACCTGCCTCGCTTGTGAATGGATCGATGGGATTCATGAAGTCCGATGTGACTGTACTGAAGTGATCTACAGCTAAACTACTTGTACTAGAGGTCAATATGCCTCATTAATGTTCTGTAGGTGGGCAAGCTAAAAGTTTTTGACACTTATTTTAAATAGTTTTGGACCAGTAAACTACATTCCAAGACACTCTGTTTTAAATTCAGTTGAATATCACCGCCCTTTTGGCTTCTTTAGACCTCATGATACTAGTATATTTATAAAATTTTCCACTTTTATAGGTTGACAAAATCTAAAAGCGGCTCTCTTATAATCTTCGCGTGAAAAATATTTGAAGCAACTTCTTTCCTCACTGTTAGTTGATTGTTAGTTCACAAACTGGAAGCTTTAAAGTAATCTTGCATGACCCAAAATTGTCCCGCAACTATATCTAAAAATTCTCCTTAAATTTGTCTTTACTCCTGTGGAGCATCAGTTTTTTGGTTAACTTTTTCTTCAGTCGTATTGGACTCAATCGAGCTACCTCGCTTGTGAATGGATCGATGGAATTCATGAAATCCAATGTGACTGTAGTGAAGTGATCTACAGCTAAACCACTTGTACTATAGGTTGTGACACTACTACCGAGCATTGCAGTCGCTATCTCACTAATTTCATCTGCACCCAAATTATAAAATAAATTAAATTTTATTGCAACCTTATGAAAACAACAAACAAAACTTATTTTGCCCAGAGAAATGATTTACTTTTAACTAAATTATATTTTTAGTATGTCATCATTTACGACAGGTTTAATTTTTACATGTTCAATATGCCTCATTGATGTTCTGTAAGTGAACAAGCTAAAGGTTTTTGACATTTATTTGTATATAATTTCGGACCAGTAAACTACATTCCAAGACACTCTGTTTTAAATTCAGATAAATAAATATCAGATATTTCATTTCTTCTTTTCGTCGTTCCACTGCTGCACCATCGCCCTAAACATGCAGAAGAAAGAGAATTTCTTAGAGTCCAGTGAAACGAGCAATATTGATCATTTGTTGAAGGAGTGGATTGAAACCAATAACTTAACAATCTTGCATGATTCAAAAATTTCCCATTAAATTTGTCTTTACTTTGTGGAGCATCAGTTTTAATTTGTGGAGCATCAGTTTTTTGGTTATCTTTCTCTTCGGTCGTATTGGGCTCAACCGAACTACCGACATCTTCTACAAGGCCTACCTCGCTTGTGAATGGATCGATGGGATTCATGAAGTCCAATGTGACTGTACTGAAGTGATCTACAGCTAAACCACTTGTACTTACTAGAGGTTGCGACACTACTACCGGGCATTGCAGTCGCTATCTTCGTCTGCACCCAAATTATAAAATAAATTAAATTTTATTGAAACTTAATCAAAACATAAACGAAACTTATTTTGCTCAGAGAAATTATTTACTTTTAACTGAATTATATTTTTAGCATGTCATCATTTACGTCAGGTTTATTTTTACATGTTCAATATGCCTCATTAATATCCTGTAAGTGAGCAAGCTAAAGCTTTTTGACACTTTTTTTATATAATTTTGGACCAGTAAAATACATTCCAAGACACTGTTTTAAATTCAGATGAATATCTCCGCGCTTTTGGTTTCTTTAGACCTTGTTATACTTGTATATTTACAACAGTTCCCACTTTTATAGATTGACAAAATCTAAAAGTGGCTTTCTTACAATCTTCACGTGAAATATTTGAATTAACTTATTTCCTCATTGTTAGTTGATTTTTGGTTCACAAACCTGAAGCTTTAAACGGTAGTTCTCATTTCTAAGATGTTTGTTGCTTTTTCGAAGACTCTTTTCTTGGAGAACGTTGGGATAGTTTTGGTGTAGTTTGTGTACACTGTGTTGTTTGCATCATATCAGGAATTGAGATACGTTGGGGTGATGGTTCAGTATCATTATTTCCAATGCCTTCAAAAGGTGGCACAAAAGAGAGACAGGTCTAAAACTCTTTGTATCTAATCTCGTTAATAAAATATAATAGGATAATAAAAGAAATTAAGTCCTCTTACCACAAAATTGGTTGCATTTTGTACAGGTTTCAATCTTTTTCAGCCATCTTCAAACTCTTCTAAACCTATAATTTCATCTGCATCCAAATTATAAAATATATTAGATTTCATTGCAACCTCATCAAAATATAACAAACAAAACTTATTATGCTCAGCGAAATTATTTACTTTTAACTGAATTATATTTTTAGTATGTCATCATTTACGTCAGGTTTAATTTTTACATGTTCAATATGCCTAATTAATGTTCTGTAAGTGGGCAAGCAATTACACACAGAATCACACCTCCTTACACTTCACTCACTTGAAGGAGTGGATTGAAACCAATAACTTAGCAATCTTGCATGATCCAAAATTGTCCCGCACCGGTATCTGAAAAATCCCCTTAAATTTGTCTTAACTTCTGTGGAGCATCAGTTTTTTGGTTATCTTTCTCTTCAGTCGTATTGGACTCGATCGAGCTACCGACATCCTCTATTTCATCATCATTCGACATCATTTTTGTAAATATGATGGGGATTAAAAAATTTGGAAGCTTTAGGTGAGATGATTGTATCAGATCCACCGGTATCAATGAGGATTTTTAGTCTGCTTTTGGGTAATGTGGAAAAGAGGAGTCTTGGATGATTTCTAATATTATTTAGATCGATTGAGGTGGAGGTTGCTCTTGCAATAAAGTGTCGTGAAAATTTTCGTCTTGGGGGAGTTCTTGGGTATTGTCAACGTCGTAATATTCTGTTTCTTGGGGATCGAAATATTCGTTATAATTATTTTCGAAAAGTTCAAGACAATTTTCGGATTCAACATTAAAATTTTGGGTCCATCTAGTTGATGTTGTCATGGGTTGAGCTTCTGTTTGAATGGTTTCTACACCACTCATTGACCTAGGGTAGTTTTGAGGGGTTTGTGGTTTTCGAATTGGATTCGGGTTTTGTTATTTATTTGTTGGATTTCTATAGAAATTTTTGTTTTGATTGGGTGTAGGTCTTGGATTGAAATTCGCGTTATTTTGTTGGGGAATTTGTGTTAGTATTTTGAGGAATTTGTCTGTTGGAATAATTTACGTTACTGTTTTGAGGAGTTTGTCGAGTAAAGTTTTTGTTGGTGTTATGTGGTCTAGATTGAAACGTTAGTTTTGATTTCACTTGTTGGTTTTTCAAAAAGGTCATATAAGAAACTTGGTTCTTATGGTTATCATATGCTATACATTTTTGTAGGGCTGAGTCTAGTGTATCTAGTTGAAAATGTGAAAGATATTCGCAATAAGGATTATTTATACCTGTACAAAATGTCTTAAGTGCTAAATTCTTAAAATAAGGTGACTTAAATTGTAATGTTTCCGCATTGTTATGCAGAGAAATATGTTGTAATAAATCATTTAAATGAGTTGTGATTCTTTGATAGTTATCATCATAGTTTTGATATGGTTTTTGAACAGTTGTAGTTAGTTGTGTGACTAGGATTTCCTCGGATCTCCTGTCGCCATATTTAGCTAATAATGCGGGCCGAACATCGGTCCAAATATGGTTATTTGAAAAATTTAAGAAATCTCTAGGGTCTCCTTTAATTCTAGAAAGGATATTTGAATTTAATATAAAAGCTTGAACTTCGCTAGGATTTGGTCCTGCTAAAAATTCTATAAGTGCATCTACAGATCTAATAAAAGTCGATAAATTATGACCTGTGGTATACTTAGGTAGGGTAGCACATAGGCTGGAAATATCACTATTTGAAATTGGCATTTTATCTTTCGGAATCGGAGAAATTTCTTTTACAATACGAAGTCTACTTAAATGGATTCTATCGCGAAGATGATTTCGTGGAGATTCAGAGAGGATAATATTCAATTCAGTTTCAGTTAACTCAGAAAATTTGCTCATATAAACAAGTAAAAACAAAGATAAATGTAAAGGAATAAATACTTACAGGAATACAAGCAGTTTCTGCATGTCTCAGTCCGTCGAATCTCGCTACTGAACAACTGAACTTGACCAGGAATTATCAGCAATTCTGTGTAAGGATCCTGTTCGCAGCGCCAATGGTGTTTTCTCACTTGTATTTATTAAAAAATAGCTTTATTTCTGAATTTTACACTGAACTTATACAATAACTATAATTAAATGATTCAAACAAAAAGTTGACTGTTACAAGTTGAACTCAAGCGTAAGAATGATTAGATTTTTTCTAGTTCCCTATTTTATAACATTCTAACTAATAAATTAAAAACTAATGGGTTAATTGCGTCTTTGCTCTGACTTCCGTCCAGGTGGTCCAGGCGGGAGTCGTATCGCGTTGGTATCCATAAAGGGTGATATGGTTACATTTCTATATCCAACTGCTGTGCACGATGGCGTATAGACTGATTCGGGTCTTCCTCTATACTACGCTCAACAGCAGTAACATCTTCTGTATGCACTGTACGACGTCTCTGTGGATGCGTATTATCATTTAGAGTGAATGAGGTGCGAAAACGTTCCACAGTTGATCAAATTAATTGCTCTGATGGGCGATTATGTATACCATAAAGTGAACGTAGTGCGCGATACGTATTTCGAAGAGAACTATGATTTTCAAAATAAATTTGCACAATTTGAAAGCGTTGTTCAGGCGTCAGTCTATTCATATTGAAATGTCAAACCAAACTAAATAATAATCACTAGACACCTGTCAAACTGGCCGCCAGTTAAAAAAGTGTTGCCAACTTCTATTTCTATACCCCTAAAAAACACCCTTTACTAAATAACCTTTCACAAGGCACAGAACTGCCTACGACTGATAAATATTTTATTGCCATGTTTTTTAAATTGGTGTTATTATTGGTGGTCCAATACTGAAAGGGGCCAAAATTTAGTGGCAGTAATGGTCCATGCAAATATAATTAAGCTCAGTTGCAATTCGCTGTTACTTTCTTTTCATTTTTTTTGTAATTGTCCACTAAAATTTTATGAAAATTCCATAAATTTTTAGTTGACGATTCAGTCCGTATGTTTTCTTCGTGACAGGATTTTCATTTCGAGCCTTATTAGTAGATTCAAGTGTTTGGCAACGCTTCTAAAATGTTTTCTTCGTGACGGGAATTTCATTTAGAGCCTTATTAGTAGATTCAAGTGTTTGAGCTAATGCTTCCGGATTTTGAAAATTCAGTTTTTTACTCCTTTAATCTAATATTGTAGCCACAGCTAGAATTTTGTTATGCTCCACTGATCCAAATTGTAAAGAATATTAGCTATAAAGGGAACGCACCTAAGGGATGACACAGGAGATTCGGTGTTCCTACAACGAAAAGCCTTAAGGAGGCTGGAATCGTTGACATTGATTATTGATCATTAAGTGACGAGAGATTTTAGCATTTTCCTAAAAAGGTGTACCTAGTTATTAAAAATAAATGTATTTAATTCTGAATTCGGCTCTAAATATTTAACAAAATCTAGAATTTATTTCTTTCATGACCAATTTTTTAAGATCTTCTCAAGATTTGGTAGTACGTGTTACTGATTTCAAAGCTTTTGTAAGACAATTTATCATTGGTATAATTTTGTTGATGTTATGCAATTCACGCCTGATAATTCTTGTGAGACGGATTCTATCGGTTTCAATATATTAATAAATTCCTTTATTTCTTTCAACTCTGAAGCTGTTACTACTCATGGTGATTTGGGATTATTTAAAAGAATGGGAGCAGGATATTTATTTATTACCACATATCACTCCAGCATGTAATATACAGAATTCCATCTAGTTGGCCCACTTTGTTTTAATTTTTAATTAACTCAATTTTTAATCCCAATTCTGTTACAGTACTCAGAACTGCGTCTTCTAGGCTACTTGAGGTGTGGCCTATTCCAGGAAGAACTTTGAAGAGACGTTCCTTTGGCTTAGCATCTTTACAAACATAACGTAGAACAAATGCTAATTGATCGGTGTGTGAACGATCAGGAGTAGAATGCACAATGAAGGCAAAGTAGCAAGAATGTTTTACCTCTTCAGTCATTGTTTGTAGCACACAGTCTGCCATTACACTAATAAACTCGTCACACGTTTTTGCAGATAAATATGACACATGGCCTAATCCTTTATTCCCATACCGAACAAGATGCTGGGAAAGAAAAGGATCGAATTCACTGATTAACTTTAGACACTCTAAAAACAATCCATTGGAAGTAGACCCTAAACGCTCATTGTCACCTTGAAATGGTAATCCTCTAACTGAGAGGAATTTCACAACAGAAACAATTATTTGCAATACACTTCGCCAATAAGTGACCTTCTGCTCGTGTTGGGTGTAAAGTAGTGTATTTATTTGCTCTTTCTGTTTTTGTCTATTAGTATAAGTTAACATGTTGGAACGATGGTCTACTAATTGTTCATGCTGTTTAATCAACACATTACCATGTTTCCAATCGTTGAAACCTGTTGAAAATCTAGTTTTTTATCCAAAGGCTGAAATAAGCAGCAAGGAACAGAAAATACTTTACCAGACGACTGTGAGTAGATCAGCCAATCGCTAATATAAGATTCACTGTTAGAAAGAGTACATTTAAATAGTTTTAGTGTAAGTGTACGCTTAGATCCGTCATTGTAAATACGTTCAGACTTAGAAAAATCTGCTTGAAAATTCTGTTTTGGTGGATTGTTTACAACCGATTCTACAGTTCAAGGCAAAGTGATGTCCCAAGTTGCCGGGTCATTGATGTTAAAATTTAAAGTGAAAGGCAACAAGTCATCAAATTTTGACTCAGAAATGGAAACAATTTTTGTGTCCACATTACTGTGATCACTATTGCAAATAACAATATCCGGATTACCTTAGAACACGGAAGTATTGCGAGAAATGGGTAAAGAATGCGAAATAATAAACACAATAAAAATAAGAAAGTTACAATATCTGGGACACGTAATGCGGGGACCGCGATATGAAATGCTAAGCCTGATAATACAGGGAAAGATAAGAGGCGGAATGAGTATAGGAAGAAGGAGAGTGTCATGGTTAAAGAATTTAAGGGACTGGTTTAGATGCAGTTCTGTAGAACTCTTTAGAGCAGCGGTGTCATTATTTATTTGTAGTGTGTCGGTATTCTTACTAGAGGCAGCAGAAGGCATAACAGATGTAGAAAACGAAGCTATTTTCGGCACTTTCTTTAATCTCTTGTTTATCACTCTCCTTCTTTGCAGCACGCTTTCTGAATTCAGAACCTCTTAGTTTTTTGTTCATTTTTTAACAAAATTATCACTCACTTTGTCCCAAACAATAACTACACTTGTCAAACAATAAACAAACGTTTGAGGTTTTAAGATTGTTGGCAAGACAGCAGAAGATGGCGCATGCGCGGATGCACCGGCACCGGCTGTACCTAACGGTACAAGTACTGCCAACAGCGTATTAACTGATTGCAGTGTTACCAGCTCTACTATTATTATTATTTAATATAAGAATAATAATACTTGATATTAACTTATCATTATTATGTTTCTTACTATTTTTATTTTACATTTCCGGTAGCCTGTATTATATTTACTTGTTCTGTCCTATATATTTTGTGTCAGATATTTTTTAGTGGGTAATTTGTTTCTCTTATTTATTTTTATTATCTCTTGTATTTTGCGCCCAAAAAATTTGGCGTCCTGGGCAAATGTCCAGTCTGCCCATTTATAGCCCGGGGCCTGACTGTTATCAAAATTTGCCACAACTTTTGTTGCAGAAGCCAAAAGTTCAAAATTCTCTGATCTAAGCGCCTCAAATTTTTTATAGTCGGTTTCATCTTCTTTATTGTAATCAGAAATCTTCCAAGTTCTCTCATCTTTCGTGACGTTAGGTTTATGAACTGTTTATCCCTATGACTTTTAAAGTAGCGAGCTCCATAGGCACAAATTAATTTATCAGATTTTGCAACAAGATATGTCATCAGGCCGCATTCTTCGAATCACTTGTTCTTTTAAATGCTTATCGATTTCTATGTGTTGGAGCAAAAAGTTTTGGGCTTCTGCTTGGTGTAGTTATCAGATTTCCCCATACAAGCCTTTCTATACCTCCACAATTGTTTAGATGAAAAATAAACCATACAATTAGAGCAGGGAAGAATTCTTGAATTTATTACTGACTTTCTCACTGGTTTACAGTGGACACCACTGATATAATAACCGTCCGTTAATAAGCAAAGCAGTTAAAAACTATGAAGACAAATCTAAATAGATGGTCGTGGTCGATTGTCTCTGTTAAGTAAATGACAACACTAACCTTTTGTTTTCAAAACAGCTGACTCCACCTTATTCTCCTTCGATTGTAACCTGTCCAACTAGCTCGTACTTCCCAATTTTTCCGAACATGCCTGCTCTCTATTCTGCCTACCGTTTTCCATAAAACCGTTCTACCAAACTGTAGTAATCTCTGCCCAACTCCTTACTAAAAACTCCTAGCTCCAAGGAACAAACTGCTTCTTTTTATACACATGGATGTGTTTATGCTGTTTTTACTTACAGTATTTCATCTATTTCTTCGGTTTAGTTTGACTGCTACTAACCGTTGATACTCTTTTCACAAACACAAAACACAATTTTTCACAAATTCTATTTTTTGAAACTCGGCTGTCCTCTCCGGGTCTTCAAATATCAATACCTCAATTTTCTTTGCAGGTCTGACATCGACTCCTTTCTCCTCATTCTATCCTGTCCGGATAAGTTGCACCTGTCTGGATATTTCTTAGTCACTCTTGTGTGAGCTAATACGGTCCCTCAATCGTCTCGAAGAGTGGCGAATATATTGTAGATTGCAATTTTTGTGTATATGTCAAATATACGTATTTTAACGTATTTTGTTTCGAGGTTTTATCTTTGAGTTTAGAGGAAACTGAATTTATTCTTAAAACTGTTTTAGTAGCAAACTTAAAGTCACTAACAGAGTTGAAAATTTGTGTCAATTTAGGTGTGACATTATGTATGTACGGTAGTGTATATTATTTAGTCGACATGGTTGTGATAGATGCAGTATCACCTTCTTGATCAACAGGAATATTGTCAACAGAAGAAAGGTCTTGTGCAGTGTTATGTGTTATAGGCGGTGTGCTAAACAGGACTTTCTTTAGAAGAGTTGGTGGATAGCCATTGTCTAGGAACAATTGGTATAGGAGTTTGAGGTTTTTTGTTGTAGAGATATGTCTGAAATTTGTATGACCCTACATTTTATTTGTACTACTAAATTTAATTTTATAGGGTGTTTGTGGAAGGCATGTAGATTAAGAATCTTCATGAGGCCATAGATTTTCTGTACCAATCTACTAAGATTTTGTTGTCATTTCAACGTATTAACTTGGTATCAAAAAATGGGACAGACTTTGATTCATCCTTCACCTCAATAGTGAACTGAATGTTTGGGTCATAGTTGTTAAAAACAAAAAGTAGTTCCTCTGTTGAATACTTAGGGATAGCTAGTATAAGGTCATACACATATTTTTTTATACAACTTAGCTTGAAAGATAAGACAGGGATGACCATGTCTAGCAAATAGTCCATAACATAATTAGCTAAAATAGGGCTGATCTTAGCTCCCATAGGAGTACCCCAACTTTGTTTTATAATTTGTTCTCCATAAGAAAAATACTTGTTAAATAAAAAACTTTGTTTTATAATTTGTTTTCCATAAGAAAAATAAACGGTCGTCAAAAGTTAGGGATATAGAAAATTCTGCTGATTTTCATAGTTGATTTTTTCACGAACAGACGGATTCCGCTATTTTTTTATTTTAGCCTTTTCTTTAGTATTTACACAGTTGTGCAAAGGTTTACTCAAACTTATTTTTGTACTTATACCGCGTGGATGAAAAAAATATGTTTTTCTTGTGTTACGTTTGAGACACCCTGTAGGGAGAACGAGGTACAAATGTGAGTATACATCAGAATAATATTGTAGTCTTATGTTTTGTGAACATGCTGTTGTTTGAATGTCCCTGATATCTTTAGAAACAAAAAAAATAGACGGTTTTGTAATTTAACATGTGTTTTAACCGAAACAAAAGTTTGAGACTCCTTGTAGGGAGAAAAAGGCACAAATGTGAGTATACCCCGATATTATGTTGTAGTCTCATATTTTTTGAATATTCAATTTTTTTAATTTCTCTGATATCTTTAATAACAAAGAAACTAGATGGCATTACTCTTTAATATGTTTTTCTATATTTCACGTGTGTGATGTGACGCATGTCGTCAGTTAAAACACTTAAAGAGTAATATCGTCTAGTTTCTTTGTTGTTAAAAATATCAGAGAAATTAAAAAAATAAAATATTGACAAATTATGAGACTACAACAAATTATCGACGTATAATATAATATACTCACCTTTGTGCCCTTTTCTCCCTACATGGTGTCTCAAACTTTTGTTTCGGTTAAAACACATGTTAAATTACAAAACCGTCTATTGTTTTTATTTCTAAAGATATCAGGGACATTCAAAAAACAAAATGTTCACAAAACATAATACTACAATACGGTTTCGATATATACTCCCATTTGTACCTCGTCCTCCCTACAGGAAGTCTCAAACTTAACATAAGAAAAACATTTCTTTTCTTCCACCCGGTATAAGTACAAAAAAAAGTTTGAGTCAACCTTTGCATAACTGTGTAAATACTAAAGAAAAGTCTAAAATAATAAAAAAAATTAGTGGAATCCGTTAATCTGTTCACGAAAAAATCTACTATAAAAATTCAGCAGAATTTTCTATATCCCTAACTTTTGACGAGCAGTTTACTTGTTAGATGTCTATCTTACAGTGTCTACTTATGTCACCCCAGTGTTTATGTATAGATCTAATACAGGCATTTAAATACAGAGTGGGCCAAATAAAAGGAGCCACCCCGATATTTGGCATTATTTATTAGATTTTAAGAAAATAAAAAAACAGGTCAATTTTTGATCTAAGGGGCACACATTTTTACGATACAAACATCTGTCATTTGTCAACTCCCTCCCTTCCACTTCCCCCACCCCTTATTTTTAAATAGGAAATAGGGGTCGTGTGCTAGCTCATTTGAAAGGTTATTCAATTCTCTATTCAGTAATATCAACATCGAGTTAAAAATGTATACAGGGTGTCCAAGAAAAATTATTTTGAATTAAATTAATTGACACAAAAAGAAGAATGTATGTAATTTATTTAACTCAGAACACATTCTACTGCTGACGGAAAGCAGAAAAAAGTGTTTTTTGATAAATAGACACTGCTTTTTGCTTAATTTTAATGTTCAAGCTTCCACCCATCTGCCTCTTGGTAGGTTGAATATTGAATTTAAGCAACAAACAGTATTTATTTATCAAATAAACATTGTTTTCTGTTTTTTATCAGCAGTAGAATGTATTCTGAGTTAAATAAATTACATACATTCTTCTTTTTGTGTCAATTAATTTAATTTAAAATAATTTTTGTTGGACACCCTGTATAAATTTTTATGTCAATGTTGATATTACTGAATAGAGAATTGAATAACCTTTCAAATGAGCTAGCACACGCCCCCTATTCCCTATTTAAAAATAAGGGGTGGGGGAAGTGGAAGGGAGGGAGTTGACAAATGACAGATGTTTGTACCGTAAAAATGTGTCCCCCTTAGATCAAAAATTGACCTGTTTTTTTATTTTCTTAAAATCCAGTAAATACTGCCAAATATCGGGGTGGCTCCTTGTATTTGGCCCACTCTGTATATGTTGCTGAATAGTGATAACCACATCTAAGCTGACCAAAACATAGTTCTTCACCTGCATCTGTGGAGATAAAAGTCATTTAAATCGTAAAACTGCATCAGAGACGCCTACCGTGGTTCAATACCCTGGTTAAGAGTAATGTTGGAGCCCTTAGAACTCACCCGAATATCAACCACCGTGCTTACGTCACCACGATGGACCATCAAGTCCGGCTTGAACAGCTGTCCATGCCGGTGACGCACTCCCGGTTCTATCTCGACCGACCATCGTCAGCTACGACAGTGATCGCCGATCTTTCTGGCAATATCATTGTTACGTTTTATTCTCTCCCAATGGATCTCCCGACACGATTGGAGGACGTGCGAAAGTGTTGCAACCTTGTTGCATCCTGCTCGACAGAATCTCTGGTCGGCAGGGTTCGACATCAATCTGGCGATAGGTAAGTTATTCGTCCTTAGCTGGACAGCTCTTACGAAGTCCATTCCTGTCCAGCCGTTTTCTATAGATTCAGCTCCGACTCACAGAATTCTCAGAAGAGAATTCTAGTCCCGCCACCGTGGTAGCTCTTGTTACTAGTCAGGGATCACAGGCCTATTTTCTCCATTTACTACTAACAAGCTAATTTTTCGTGAGTAGTTTCATTTTGACGAGACGCCTAACTTTTTCCTTACAACAATAATTTCCATATGTGGTAGATAACAAAGAGAGAAGGGATGAAATATGTTGATTTGACGATTCTCAAAAGTTTATTACTAGTTTTTTGTTACTTTTCAAGATAATTATCTAAATTAGCCGAAAAAACATTTGTCCTACAAAATGCAAGGTCTTATCAAATAGTCCCTCTTTTCAACATGTATCATTAACGAGGTCATGAAAAATGATTACTAAACACCTGATTTTTTTTGTTGGTTAGTTAATATTTATACAATTTTATTATTTGTATCTCAAAAAAATTAATAGGTACATTATAGATATTAAAATAATATCTTTTAAACGTTTATAGTCCAATCATCTGGTCTTTCAATAGGGGTTAGCCGGGAAAGTTTAGCGGAAGTTTTGCAAATTGGTAGTCTTATAGATTTTGAGGTGCTCTATCCGAATTTTCACCGTGCAACCTCTTTTTGACCTAGGAAATGGCACCATTTTGGGAAAAATGGTACCAAAAACTGGTTTTTTGCAAATATCTTCTTACCAGTCGATTTTTCGACAAAAATAGTTGTATACAAAATTATTCTGCGGAAAATTTGCAACATTTTATGTTCAATTAATTTTTTTCGTCAGACGAATAGTTTCGGTGTAAGAGCGCCGCGAATGTGATCACGACACTCCTATTGGCAGAAAACTCATTTCCACACCACCATGAGGTAGAGCAATGGCGCGTTTTTTTTTCTCGTGGTATCCCCAGTAGGCCTAGTCCACCTGACGCACTTATCGTGCTATCTAACGCATCTTTCTTCTGCGTTTTGCTGTCCCTGATGGACCGGGTTCACCAGGTTCAGCAGTTTCAACAGGTTCTTCGACGTTGGAAGTGCGCGATTCTTCGGTTATTTCTTCTACGGAATCCGCTTCAAGTTCAGCCTGAAATGTTTCAAGAATATTTTCGGTCTCGTCCTCTTCGTCGCTGTCTTGTACTCGAGTCTCTAAATTCGAACACGCCTCATTACAATTTATGCACATCGTTGAGCACTTTAGCCCAGCCTTTCTGCATCCGCATGCTCCTTGACATCCTTTTTTGCATTTGCAAGAAATAAGTTTCAATAAACTTTCCGGAGCAGGAGGCCGCAGTGTGGTGACAGGAATCAGTCCGTTGATACTTTTTTTCCATCCCCATTGTTCGGCATTCTTTTCCACCCCATACCACTGCTGGACTTGGTGATATGCGCGGAACGAATGTTGTCTTGCTGCCGCTTTTGTTGGAGGTGGTGAGGCGATATTGAATTTATTTTTATATGCTGATCTCATAAAACACTGATACCTATAGTCATTCAGCGATATAGTCTTCTTGTTACTGTAACCGTATACAGCTGTAACGAGAAATTGTTCTCCTACTTCAGCGATAGTTTCTGGGTCGGCATCTCGGTCTTTGAATACTGCGATAAGCTTCGCCAGTTGCGGATTCTTTTTCAATGCAGTCATGTATTTGATTTTTCCTTGATTGAATAATGCTGATGTGGTGTCACATCCACTAAAAGCGTGAAAAAACAGTATGTTATCGGCGGTTGATTTGTCTGTGATGCATTGTGCTGAATAGATCTGTTGCAACGTTTTTCCTCTTCCGGGTTTTAAAAGATATGTGTTTGGGCGTGTGCATAATGCAACCAATAAAATAAGAAGGTCCGTGTCTTCACCAACAACTATTGCGGAATCGAATGCAGATGAAACGCTGTTTGCCGTTGTTACGATTAATACATCTGCATCTTCTGTGGCTTGCTTGATCGTGAAGTTTGCAGCTTCAAATTTTAATTTCAACATTTCAATCAGGCGGTTTTTGTTCTTATCATTGGCCAGAAATTTCTCTTGTGACACGGTCGGAACCATTGTTTCGTCGCAAAATATGTCCACCGCAGCATGCATCCGTGATCTTCGTGATCGCTCCGCGTATTTCGTACCACGGTTCTCAGCATTTTCGGGATATCCATCAAACACGATGATAGCATTCGAAGTATAGTGTGATTGAACGAATGCGACATAATTATCACAAATGGACGAAAATGGTTCGCCACGATTCCAGACAACCCGGTGTAATAAGTAGCCTCCATCGATAACACACATGGCGGATCCAAAGTCGATATCATTAGGGCATTGATTAAATGCCTTGTACAGCGCAGATTTAACGCACTTGCGCATAATGCCTTGTTCATTGAAGAGCGACAATGGAAATGGAGCAAGTTCGAAGGTGAGGAAGTTTCGCAGTTCTTCATCAGATTTCTTCGTTATGCACATTCTCTGAAAAATTGCTAATGGATCAATCGTGACTACGTCTTCTTCTATCCGAATGCTAGCATTCATGACGCTAAGTGGAATTACTCTGTCATTTCGTTTGAATTTAACAGTGTTGAAGTCTCCACCAATGATTTTTGAAAGACCCGCTCTACCGAGTTCTTGTGCCATATGAGGATTAATTTTCTCAGTTCCGGAAATTCCGGTGCTGATCGACATGATTTCTTCTATTTCAGGAAAAAGATTATGTTGGGCGAACCAATCCGTCAATTTTTCGACGTCAATGTTGTCACGACTGATTCGCGAGCCTCTCAGATCAACATGCTGCTCGGAACTTGCAAAAGCTACATTGCAGAATTGTTCAATCCCTTCACAAACGTTGTGTAGAAATACCATCCCTAAAGTCCACATTGTAAGCACGCTGTCCCTGACTCCTCGGCCATGACTAAGGCCACCGATGCACTTTATTGTCCTCATCAGCGATTGTTCAATAGTCATATCTGACCACGTACCACACCAAAACTTATCGGATCGTCGGATTGTAAACCATCCTTTGGTAGTAAATGACTCATATTCATCAGCAGTCATTTTTTCTTCCAAACTATACATATCTTGCAGATACAAATGGCAAGACTTGGCATATAAAAAGTGGCCACTGGCATGGAAGTAGGGCAACATTTTATGGATGGTGTCAAGATGTAGATGCCAATTACCCATTCTTTCTGCCTCGATGAATTGTTTCAGCAGCGTAACCATCCGAAAGTATTGAACCCATAACTTTGCCGTAGCGCCGCGTTGTTCGAATTTCACCAGCTGCTCTTCAAATTTATTAGCAAGTTGCTTGTAGCATTCTTCTTGATCTGCCTCGAGTACCACTGTCCTGTCCAAGTTGTATAAAATGTCTTCTAGTTCTTGACGCTCATCAGGTGTAAAATCAATTGACTGCATGACAATTTTTGCAATCGCAAGATGAGTCAACGTATGTGCTCTGACTGCGCGTGCATATGCATGTCCAGCCATAATTTTATCGATGGAATTAAGGGCATAAATTGTGTTGAAAAGCTCTTTCAAGCCGCTACCAGCCATTATGTACCCGATAGATCCCATGAACGACATTAACAAATGAAATCCACCAAGTCTCACAACGACGTTACTTAATTTTGTATCATCACCACTCGTTGAAACAATGTCTCGCGCTTTAATATATAACGGCTGGTCAAATGTAACGAAGCAAGTTTGCTGATTCAAACACTCAGATTTCTCGGCAGCAGAACAAAGAACCGTGTAAATTGTATCGTAATTCCCCGGAGGAGCATTTATAAAAGGCAGACATGCTACGAACGATTTCTGGAAAGAAAGGTCTGCAGTGGCTTGATCCATGAACCCGCCCCATCCAGGTATGTTACCCAGATTAGCCCATTTCCCGTATAACCATAATAAGTCTGTTGCGGACGGAATTACCACGTTCGGTACCAAACGAATGCTGTCCAGGTTTCGAATTTCGATAGCTTTCGAACCTAGAACACTCTTTTTTTCGAATGTTTTTAGTGCGACACTACCAAATTTTCCAATTGTTTGAGCAGACGGCATTTTCTTCAGACGTTCGATTTTTTGATCCAGAGCGATAGCGTTTGCAGGAGTTATACATTGAATGCCCCCCATAGCATGAAAAGTGTTGTAACCATCTATTGTTCGTGTGTTAAAATCTGCGTTATCAAAAACAAATTGAGAAAACGCAAAATCCTCGATACCCAGCGATGGCCGCATTATAGTAGAGACTTGAAAAAGCATTGCTTCGGTGTATGAAGCACAACAGCCAAGAAATGATAACGTGTCTATTAATCGCCGTGATCCATACTTTTGGTACAAAAATGCCGCTACACCAATTTGCATCGGCGATAAAAAAGATTTTGGCCTTACTGCGGCAATCACGCAATGCGCCAGAGCAGTACTTTTAGTCTTCCATTTTTCTAAAGACGAACGTTTATTTTTCAATATAACGTCGTCCAGTAGGGTGCGTAAAGTTTCAGGTACATCCGAAGATACTCCCTGAAGAAAATTATCTGATGGCGGATAATGCGTGGTATCGTAAACCTTAGAGCGGATGTCCTCTACAATGATTACCGCAGCAGTTTTTACAATACGCATCCGTTCTTCTTCCTCGTTGAACGATTTTTGGCTATACCAGGCATCTGTTAATACTTTGTCTCCTGTGTTTCGAAAGCAGACCACAGGGGACTTGTTCGCAGAAAATGCAATAACAATATCGTCACCATATTTCTTCAAAAGTTGCGCCTTAACAGTCTTCGTGGGCGGACGATAATCGCCTTCAATTTTATCCATGAGTTCGTCCAGAGAAAACTGACATTCTTCATAATTTGCCTCAAGATGAGAGTAAATATACTGCATCGCAGTATCGATTTCGCTCGCATGCGGACCTCTTTTTCTATCGGTTTCTCCAGAAGATGGTGCGTGATACAACTTTTTCATGCATGCGATATGATACAGTCCATCAGCTGCGACTAGATCGTGAATTTGTTCAAGACGCTCAACAATCTTTCGACCCCAATCATCGTTACGTTCTCTAGCGAGTTGTATAATAGTGTCTTTCATCGATATCTTGCGCACATTGTACACCATCTTACGAGCACGCTCACGAGGGCCTAGCTTCTGTAACTTTTTCATTAGTTCTGTTACTACAGCCGCACACAGAAAACAATGATTTTTAAATGAAAATGTCGAGACACTAGATCGCCGTTGTGGAGGAGAGTAAGCGCTAACACCTCCTCTACGTAGAAATGCAGCGATTAATTTATCGTTATTATATTGCCTTCGACACGCTTCGTGAACCTGTATCGAAGTTAGTCCTTTTTACCATCCTTTCTTTTAATACTGGATTGGCGAAATGTCTCCAACCCTTTTTCCTTAACTTGAGTCACTGCACTTTCAGCTAAAGGATTCTCGCAAATAAAACAGTTTTTTTTCTCGGTCGCCATGTCTCTGAAAACGATACACACGCACAGAAAGACGTACTCGAACTGAGGCCCAACGGCAGATGTCTGCTAGAGACGGGGACAAGGCCGAAGGGAAGGACCTTTTATACCTGCGTTTTAACAATAGACCGTTGGGAGCGCCCAGGGGTCGGTTTATGACACGGAGTGGAAGATTTTTCACCAATGCGTGTATTGCGGTTACATTGTCCGCGCTCTTACACCGAAACTATTCGTCTGACGAAAAAAATCATTTAGACATAAAATGTTGCAAATTTTCCGCAGAATAATTTTATATAGAACTATTTTTGTCGAAAAATCGACTGGTAAGGATATATTTGCGAAAAACCAGTTTTTAGTACCATTTTTCCCAAAATGGTGCCATTCCCTAGGTCAAAAAGAGGTTGCACGGTGAAAATTCGGATAGAGCACCTCAAAATCTATAAGACTACCAATTTGCAAAACTTCCGCTAAACTTTCCTGCTAATACTGCCAGATGATTGGACTATTATTAAATTACTTAAATATCTTTATCGTTTACCCTGTTTACATAAGAATTCATCGTCGTCTTCTTCAACTCCCGCACAAAATTCGTGAGCCTATTCCAAACACTTTCGGCGTTGAATCCATCGTTTAGTTGAAGTAAAATATTCCTCGGAGCAGTAGAGACAAGTGGCTTGCCTTCTAGTAATAGGATTTATTTAGCTTTTTAGCTATTACATTACAAATAAACATTTACATATATTTAAATAACTATAACTTAAAAACGAAAAAGCAACTAATTCTTAAAATACAATTTTTTTAACCTACTTTTGAAGACTTTAACATTTGGTGAATCTTTTATGCTAGATGGTATGTCATCGAGGCCTACGTTCTCGGTGTGCATCGCCCCGCCTTCTCTACTCTGACGCGAGTCAGAGGCTCCTCCTGCCGAGGCTTTGGAATTCCCAGCTGCCGCATACGTCACATGCGACAAGTTCTATAAACGCTGGTGGTTCCAAACCTCGGTATCTCAGTCGGCAGTCGTCCTCCGGCCAGCACAGGCTTGTCCCGTCAGCCTGGGGCTGACCGGATTGATTTACAAACAGCAAATTATATTTATTTAAATGGTTAAATAAGTGATCATAAACTAATAATTCAATGATTTCTTCGATTATCGTAAGTAAATTAATCGGCCTAAAATCTTCAAACGCCTGTGGTTTACTTATTATTGGTACAGGTATTATGGTACTACATTTTAATACTGACGGCAGAACTCCTGCTTGCAGGCAGGTATTAACTATGTTTAATAATGGGTAACCAACCACTGAAAATATCCTTTTCAACAGTGACACTGTCAGAATATCGTCACCAGTTGCTTTATTTTTTAAACTACTTACCACTTTATGCAATTTACCAAGTGAAATGATGGGAAAAGGATCAATCTTAGAAACAATATCAAGCTGTATTTCAGAAAAATTTGAGGATCTAGGAATATTTTGAGCAATCCCCTCAATACTATCAAAGTAAAACTTATTTAAGTCTTTAATAACATTTAACCTACTATCTAATATGCTAAAATTCGATGTATTATTACTACTATTTACAATTTCTTTTAAAGTACTCCACATTCTTTTACTGTCATAGCGACATTGATCAATTTTTTGCTCGTAAAATATTTTTTCCTTTCTTCTAATTAAAGTAACAACTTCATTCTTCTTCTGTTTGTACCGTTGAAAATCTACTGGATTATTCGTATACCGAAATATTGAAAAACAGATGTCTCTTTCTCTTTGTAAATTTCGTACTTCTTCATCAATCCAATAACTACTATCAGAACGAAATTTATGTTGGGTTGGTGCTATCTTATCCAAACTGCTTCTGATATTATTTAAAAAGTATTCATACAGAACGTCAACATTGGTAGACGAATAATTCCAATCTTTTCCAATTAAATCAATGTTAATTGCTTCAATTTTCTCAGGCGTAATATATCTTGAAGATACCATTTTTAAATTCTTTTTTGCACAAATATTAATGGACGTACCAATAATGTCGTGATCAGTAAATTTCGGAAAAGTTCGGTCAGTTTCTTGAAGTTTGCAATTTGTGATAATTAGATCTATTAGAGTTCTGGAGTTTGCAGTAATTCGTGTTGGTATTTTAACGATTTGTTTACATCCAGCTGCTTGAATAATATTTAAGAGTTTAGTCCCGACTACAGAAACATTTAACACATTTACATTAAAATCTCCCAACATTACAATGTCATTTGTACACATTTCTTCTAACTCAAATAATTCTTGAAGAAAATCAAAAAATACAGCACTAGATCCATTTGGTGATCTATATACACCACCAATAATTAAATGCTTTTGACCAATCGTTACTTTAAGAAGTGTGCACCAATACTCCATTTGAATTGAAAATTGTTTCAATTCTCGGTAAATAATATGACTACGTACATAACAGATTACCCCTCCAGTGTGTCTGCTAGTGGAATAATTTACAGAACAATTGTAACCCTTTATCTGGTATTCAGCTTCAACAATATCATTAGTTATGTGAGTTTCCGTTACAACTACAAGAACTGGTTGAAAATCTGTTAATAACTGTTTGAACTCACAAAAATGGGTTGTTAGACCTTCTATATTAACACTTAAGATTAAACCATTTGGATTTGAATTGTTCTGATGACTTACCGGTAGTAACTAGATGTATTTCGTTCTGGCTTTTGCTTGGTCACATGCTCGCTTGTAAGACACGCATGTCTTATCGAAGACCGAATGATTAAATTTTATTCCAGGGATTTTTAAAACTTCGTGCGCATACTTACAGTTTGTACACTTTTTTCATCTTCCTTACACTCACTGCTCTTGTGTGGACCAGCACATTCTGCACACACAATATGGGGCACTGTACAGTGTTTGGCTTTATGGTTAAAGCGCCAACACTTAAAACACCGTAACACGTTAATATGTTCGTACACACGACAACTTTCCCAACCAATGAAGATCTTTTTATTAATTAAGTGCTTAAACACATCTGAAGAGGTTTCAACAATAACACTATAATAATTTTTATTTTTAGGGACGTATTTTTTAATAATTTTTATCTCGTTGGTCGACATCATTTCTAAGAAATTTTGTTTTTTAATATTATTTAAAAATACAGTTTCATCAACCAGTTCATTTTGTTTAACCCCCATAATTAGAATTTTTGGGTTTACCATTTGTGGCGTTTCAATATCATATTTCTCCGATAATTCATTAACGGCGGCATGTTGAAGTTTTTGCAATGATTCTTTATCTTCACATTCAATTAGTAATCTACCTTGGCTGACTGGTTTAATTTTAGAGACTGCTACAGAAATATCTGCCGGTTTAATTTTTTGTGCCACTTCATTTTTAGTTTCTTTACTGGTTTGATTAATTTTAGGTTTTATTATCAACGATGACTGCCCTCTTGATACTACAGCTGAATAGGATGCTTTTTTCTTCTGGTCACTATCAACTTTTACAGCTTCCATCACTCTTTTGGTATCTTCTATTAATGATTCAGTTTTTGTCTCTACACTTTTTATATAACTTATTATTTTAATTCTTTCTTCCAACCTAATGACACAAACATCACAAAACCAGAAAACATTAGGAGAGTCATTAACAGCTTTAATTACTGCGTCCTTAACTTTAACACAATGATAATGATACAAATTTTCGCAGAGTTTACATTTAATTCGTTTTATATTAACGATAAAATTGTCATTACAATGAGTACATGTACATGTACTCGCCATGACGACTAACGACCTTTTCTGAATCCGAAGAGTCGGATGAACTTTCTTTTATATTCTTTTGTTGGTTTGCTTTCTTATGTTTGAGTTTCTTCTTATTATTTCAATTTTTCCTTTTAATTGTCTTTTCTTTTGCTTCTTTCTTGTTGATGTCATCTTCAAGAGCAGTTTTGTATGGCGTGCTAGTTAACACTGCACTTACACAAGATTTTTCTTTCTTTTTGTTGTGTTTCTCTTGCCTTGAATTTCAGGAAATTGTTGGCATTCTTGTGGGGTAACTGTAAACGAAGAATTCATTTGTTCATCTCGTTTTGAGCTGGGCCCAGGCTTTGGATTCTTATACAGATCGTTTATTTCGCTAGAACCTTTGTCAACGTTGAAAAAAATTCTAGTAGTCTTGTGCTCTAGTTCATGAACTTTTTTCTGGTAGTCGCAAACTTATAAAGGGATTTCTTTTTAAAAATCCGTGCATCCAATCCCATGCTGACAATTTCTTCATTTTATTAACATGGTGTGGTAGCTGTTAGTTTTTTATTGTCAAAATGCACAGTTTGGTCACTATAACATTTATATTTATATATCATTTGAGGACATCGTGTGCCAATGGAGTAAAAATATTAGATATTTTTTTAAATACTTACACAGAACAAACACTAAAGTAATAAAAAAAGTTGTGACTGGCTGATTGGCAAATGCCCATGCAAAAAAAGTAATAAGGTAAAAGTATTTTATTCAAGAAGTCATGTATAGTTACGGTGACCATGTCTTTTTAAAGAAAAGAAGTACAAACAAACAAAAATGACAAATGAAAAATGACAAAAATGACAAACATAACTTTTGGCATTGAAAATAAATAAACTATGTAGCTAAACATAAAAATAATGTCCACTTGAGAGTGGAAATGGACAGTTGTGACTTTTTCGATGTCCAATAATTATTTATTACAGAAAATAAACGCTCGACCGCTGCACTAGTACCCGTAAGACAAAAAATAAATTCGCATAAATAAGCTTTTCAGTTTGAATTGACCTACAC
Organism: Diabrotica virgifera virgifera; assembly: GCF_917563875.1. NCBI lineage: Eukaryota > Metazoa > Arthropoda > Insecta > Coleoptera > Chrysomelidae > Diabrotica > Diabrotica virgifera. The sequence goes on from NC_065451.1 coordinate 79,886,233, forward strand.
ATTTAAAAACTTCAAGCCATCGATCCTGACTATTTTTTCTTATCTTTTTCACTCAGCACTTTTTTCACTTGTAGCCACAAAAAACGTCATTCAAAATTCCCAGTTCGTCAAAGAGTTGATCTTCATTTAAAATGGTTGCCTTGATATACAATTTTAAAGCTTCGAGAGAATATCAAACATCGTTACATGTTATTTCACTTCTTAGATCTATCCCTTTGAATAGTTTAAATTCATGAAGATTTGTACTCCAGTTTCCTAGGTAGGTTACACATTTTGTGTAAAAATGTTTCACTTGTGCAGAGAATTTTTCAGTAGTGGTTTGCCCGTCTTCAAGTTTACCAAGACGTTCCCTCACTTAAGCGGCAAAAATAATTCGTCCAACCGATGTTGTAACTTGTTTTTAAGATTAAACTATTCTTAGTGCTTGTTCACAATGGACGTAACCATAAGGTGAACGTAAACCGTTGTCATTTCGTAAACCGTAATTTGTACATAATTTTATGCAGCGTTCACAATAGACTTACATTTTACGTAACAAGACAGGTATTTTTATTGTCAAATGTCAAAACATTATTTAGGTTGATTTATATCTAAGATTGATATAAATCTAAAAAAAACTTTTCTTTACATATTTGTTTTGGAATTTTTGAATTTCTATGATCTAGGAAAAATA